>NC_091381.1:2827897-2937897 GCF_038502225.1 Cherax quadricarinatus
CTAGTAGCGATCAGTGAAGAGGCGGGGCCAGGAGCTTGGACTCGACCCCTGCAACCTCAACTAGGTGAGTACATACACACACACACACACACACACACATACACACACACACACACAAACACACACACAAACACACACACACACACACACACACACACACACACACACACACACACACACACACACACACACACACACACACACACACACACACACACACACACACACATGAAGCAAGCACAAAGAAAATCATTGAAAAACCCTCAGGCAGACATTAGTACAGTAAAAGAGCCTTGAAGCAGCCACCAGCAACGACCTCTCATAGCGGACAAAACAGTGTCTGGCCACATCGTAAATCGACACTCAATGTATGCTTGGCTTTAGAGCCACGGATTTGGATTACTGCACACTGTTATATTGCTTAGTCTGCGTGTACATTAGCACATGGATTACATAGAATAAACAATAGAGGATTTTTAAAGTCAACGCTGAAGTTTCCAGCCTGAGACTCCCTGTGTCCCTCTACCTGAAGCAATGTCGTGTATTAACTATGATTTTGAGGCAATGATTGTATATCAGGTGCTCTCTTCCAAACCTCCATTCCTTCCAGTTACTGCAGCCATTAAGAAAAAGGAAGAAATATGCCATAACATATTAAAAAAGTGGCATGGTATTTACAGGAAAGAAGGAGAGGGAAAAATAATACTTCAGACTACCTGTACATTATTACGACAGGTCGTACGCAACTACTCGGTTTAGTATCTGCTACCCACAGAACAGTGTGTACCACTGATTCTAATTACCACGGATTATATTTTTGGATACGTGCATTACTTCCATGATTACCATAACCACTAGTTTTTCGCCTGCATCTACCATTACTTTTTGCCATTAATTTGGATGGTTAATTGACTTGTTTACTGAAACTCAGGATTCCGATGATCACTGCTAAGAGAATCTTATGTTTGGAAAGGCCATGTCTAGCTGGTTCCTAAATGGCTGTATTGTCTTGACGATCACAGCTTCCGAGGGAAACTTGTTCCATTCTGAAATATTTCTGTTTCTCACAAAAAAAAAATAATATATATTCTCATTTGATCTTCTGCCTTGAAGTTTTATTCAACTGTTTCGAGACAATGATTTATCCAGCACTTTAAGCAGTTCTTCGTGTTAGTGTATGGAACCCATTTATTATCTGAAAGGTTTGAGTGAGATCTCGTTGTCTCCATTTGCGAGGAAAGGTTGAGAGCTTAGAGTCTTTTTTCACAGCCTAAATGCTTTAGTAAGAGCGTTAAGGCTCTATAATTTCTTTGAGCTCTTTTTCTTTGAGCTCTTTTTCTTTGAGCACGCATTATACTTCATTTGTGTTTATTTTTCCACCATCAAGGACATGAATAATAGGACAAGGTTCAGTTCTCTGCAGGGGGTATACATAAACCCTTGCAATGACTGCAAGAGATTATGTATACGAGACATCAAGAGACCTGCAAAACATGTATTTCAGAACACCAATATGCAGGCAGAACCGATGATTTAAGAAAAGTCTGCGTCCAACACCGAAATTTCCACGACCTGGAGTTTACCTGGAGAGGGTTTCGGGGGTCAACGCCCCCGCGGCTCGGTCTGGATCAGGGCCTGATCAACCAGGCTGTTAATCAGCTACAGCGGGGATTCTCAATTTTTCCTTCATCATTAACCCCGTCAGCTTGATGTATTTCCCCATTTACCCCCGTACTTCCATACAAAAAATTTATCGTCGCCGTCAAATTCTTAGCATTCTTTCTCTCTCTCTCTCTCTCTCTCTCTCTCTCTCTCTCTCTCTCTCTCTCTCTCTCTCTCTCTCTCTCTCTCACACACACACACATTTTACAAAATGAAATTTAATTCAATTATTATTCAATTATCAGGTACATCAAATATTTACCACTTGTCATGTAATATTTTATCCCCAGGGATAAATTTACCCCTGGTTGAGAATCACTGAACTACAGGAACGCAACACTTATCGCCAGGGAAGAAAACGCTCAATACCGCAGAATCCTCGAGTCATCACTGATCTGTATATCTAACAACTTCAACCAGAACAACGGCTTCTACAACATACCTGAAGTTACTGCCGAGAAACTTCTTCGTTATCCTACATAAGTAGATAACACACCTGCCCGTTCCATGAGGGACCGTCTCAGATCCAACCTGTCAAATGTTCTCTATCTGATCCTCCACCTGACTCTCCACCTGATCCTCCACCTGACTCTCCACCTGATCCTCCACCTGACTCTCCACCTGATCCTCCACCTGACTCTCCACCTGATCCTCCACCTGACTCTCCACCTGATCCTCCACCTGACTCTCCACCTGATCCTCCACCTGACTCTCCACCTGACTTTCCACCTGATCTTCCACCTGACTCTCCACCTGATCCTCCACCTGACTCTCCATCTGATCCTCCACTTGACTCTCCATCTGATCCTCCACCTGACTCTCCACCTGACTTTCCACCTGATCTTCCACCTGACTCTCCACCTGATCCTCCACCTGACTCTCCACATGACTCTCCACGTGACAACACACCCAGGTAGATGTGTTTGTCACTTGATGAAGTCCACTGTGTGGGCGAAACGTTGTCAACAAAGCATCACATTATACGGCATCGTGTGGGTAATTAAAAAAAAAAATCTGCATCCTCTCCATATCGAGCTTAGAGTTTTCAGTCTCTATAGAGCGCGTACAGTGTCTGTAATGAGCTAGAGCTCTCAGTGCCTATAATTATGTACAATATGCAGTCTCTACAATGAATTACCTCTAACATTCAGTGAGTTTATAGCGCGGTACTTAGAACGCCCAGAGTCTATAACACGGTAGGGAGAGCTCCCAGTGTCTATAACACGGTAGGTAGAGCGCCCAGTGTCTATAACACGGTAGGGAGAGCTCCCAGAGTCTATAACACGGTAGGGAGAGCGCCCATTGTCTATAACACGGTAGGGAGAGCGCCCAGTGTCTATAACACGGTAGGGAGAGCGCCCAGTGTCTATAACAAGGTAGGGAGAGCTCCCAGTGTCTATAACACGGTAGGGAGAGCGCCCAGTGTCTATAACACGGTAGGTAGAGCGCCAAGTATCTATAACACGGTAGGGTGAGCGCCCAGTGTCTATAACACGGTAGGTAGAGCGCCCAGTGTCTATAACACGGTAGGTAGAGCGCCCAGTGTGTATAATACGGTAGGGAGAGCTCCCAGTGTCTATAACACGGTAGGGAGAGCTCCCAGTGTCTATAACATGGTAGGTAGAGCGCCCAGTGTCTATAACACGGTAGGTAGAGCGCCCAGTGTCTATAACACGGTAGGGAGAGCACCCAGTGTCTATAACACGGTAGGTAGAGCGCCCAGTGTCTATAACACGGTAGGTAGAGCGCCCAGTGTCTATAACACGGTAGGTAGAGCGCCCAGTGTCTATAACACGGTAGGGAGAGCGCCCAGTGTCTATAACACGGTAGGGAGAGCACCCAGTGTCTATAACACGGTAGGGAGAGCACCCAGTGTCTATAACACGGTAGGTAGAGCGCCCAGTGTCTATAACACGGTAGGGAGAGCACCCAGTGTCTATAACACGGTAGGGAGAGCACCCAGTGTCTATAACACGGTAGGGAGAGCGCCCAGTGTCTATAACACGGTAGGGAGAGCGCCCAGTGTCTATAACACTGTAGGTAGAGCGCCCAGTAGGTGCTGAATACTCACCATGACTGAAGAACCCTCTACCTCAAGCTTATATCTTCATCAGACTGAGGGACTCGTCACCTCGTACCCACAACTCCTCGGCTACTGCTGTCTCACCAGTATTTCTCGTCAAGAAAGTTACAAAGCTGTTGAACCTGTCTTGCTTATCTACGATGTAAATGATCGATGTCACGGTACTCGTTATTCAAGGATCTCGGTGTTACAAGTGGGGGGTACATCATTGATCTCGGTGTTACAAGTGGAGGTACATCATTGATCTCGGTGTTACAAGTGGGGGGTACCTCATTGATCTCAGTGTTACAGTAAAGTGGGGGTACATCATTGATCTCGGTGTTACTAGTGGGGGTACCTCATTGATCTCAGTGTTACAAGTGGGGGGTACCTCATTGATCTCAGTGTTACAAGTGGGGGTACCTCATTGATCTCAGTGTTACAAGTGGGGGTACCTCATTGATGTCAGTGTTACAAGTGGGGGTACATCATTGATCTCAGTGTTACAAGTGGAGGTACCTCATTGATCTCAGTGTTACAAGTGGTGGTACCTCATTGTTCTCAGTGTAACAAGTGGAGGTACCTCATTGATCTCAGTGTTACAAGTGGGGGTACCTCATTGATCTCAGTGTTACAAGTGGTGGTACCTCATTGATGTCAGTGTTACAAGTGGTGGTACCTCATTGATGTCAGTGTTACAAGTGGTGGTACCTCATTGATGTCAGTGTTACAAGTGGGGGTACATCATTGATCTCAGTGTTACAAGTGGAGGTACATCATTGATCTCAGTGTTACAAGTGGAGGTACCTCATTGTTCTCAGTGTAACAAGTGAGGGAGGGGGGTGCCTCAAGGATAGGTCTTTGTTCTGATCGTCTATATATCAGCAAACTGTTTAGAAACAAAATCGTCATAAACTATAGAATCAACTCTTACTTTTCATTGAGAGATAAAGAGAGAGAGAGAGAGAGAGAGAGAGAGAGAGAGAGAGAGAGAGAGAGAGAGAGAGAGAGAGAGAGAGAGAGAGAGAGAGAGAGAGAGAGAGAGATAGATAGATAGATAGAGAGAGAGAGAGAGAGAGAGAGAGAGAGAGAGAGAGAGAGACAGACAGACAGACAGAGAGAGACAGAGAGAGAGAGAGAGAGAGAGACAGACAGACAGACAGACAGAGATAGAATGAAAAATATGGAATTATGCAGAGAAACTCGTAACAAGTCTTGACAGGAAGTTTTACGTCTTTTATTATTACCCTCCCCCCCGCCCCCAAAAGTGCATTGTAGCAATTGGCTGAATCGGGCAGGATACCACGGAAATGACGGTCAGTGATTGGTTCTTCGAGAACGATTGCGTCACGCCCCTAGTCAGTCATTGGCTCTCCAATGGGGAAAACATATGCAGTGCTGACACAATCCACCAACGGCAGCCATGCATTTAGGTTGTACATTATTACGAGTAATCTCTAGGGATATGACGAATTATCTCCTGTCATCTGGAATCATTGAGGCAATTTTTTTTTAAAAACTGAGAACACATGAATTAAAGTTACATCGTAGTAATATATGCATCTTTTATTTCCCCTGTTAAATTACATTATACAGGATGGGTTGCATACTTAAGGTAATGAAATTCGTTAGCTTGAGTTGGGAGACCTCAATAGGGCTACGAAATTATCGTGACGTATTCCACGATGGATTCATCAGCTACGGCGACTCAGTGAGAAATGGGTTAACTAGGGAAGAAAGGGTGAATCAAATAAACATGGACACAAAGACAGAGACCAGATGGGTGTTAAATACTCTATTAGAAGCGTATCTAATGGGAGGAAGTGGGAGGAGTGTGTCTGCTCCTTCCAATATATCTACCAGATCCTGCATTGGTACGTAGGACCTGCACACGATATCCTCTCGCCGGCGTGACAAGAGTCACCAGATGGTCATGAATTACACTGTGTGGAAGCAACGAACAAGGTGATGAACAACTGATGGCGCGATTGAGTCATTATATTCCTTCTAATATGTGAGTGTCCCCTCGTGGGGTAAATACCCAACACTTTCATCGATTACTGTGCTATTGCTATTTTATAAGATGGTGCCATTTGGCCACGCTGCAGCCGTGGCAGAATAAGCTAGTATTAACCTTGCATCTCAATATAACAGAAAGTCCATCATTATATCCGAATGCGATATTTCTTCTCTGTACCATTTTCGATGGATAACATCTGCCGTTGACAAAACACATTATAGTATCATTATTATCATTATTCCGACACGTTAGCAAGAGTTCGCTCATACAGAGAGAGCTGTCACATGTCTCTATGTTCGCACCTTCTATCATCAGCAGTTCCTTACTCATTCTTTGGCTGTCTACTCGATTTCTGGACCTTATTGCATGTCTTCTCATCACTCATTTGATAAGTACACATTTAATGCAGAAAGCTTTAAAGCTTTTACGCATTTACTAAATACTGGGAGATTTTGTCATCAACAGCATTAAAAATAGAGATCCTGGTACCAGAGAATGCTTTTAATACAACTTTTCGCTCGAAACTTAGCTATATCAAGGAAACAGGAAATAGCAAATACACCACTGCATAAGTCAAACTAGCACCCTGAGGTTAAGCTATGAGAAAGACGTATCAAATGTGAGGCTATCTGCTAGTTTGCCTTGTGAGGTTATATATTTTCTCGTTCCTGTATACTTGATAAAGACATGTCTTAGGCCAAAAGTTATACTTTCTTTTTAAAATTCCCTGCTACCGGTATCCTTATGTCCACTTTGCGGCTTCTGCCAGTAGCGCTGTTGCGCTACCACTCAACAGCGTCATCAATGTCATTGGTAATCTCCTTCACTGACAAGGTGTTTTAGCCCGCAAAACTGCTACTGGATGTTTTACATTTTCGACACCATATTCTATAAACTTCAGAGACTGTTGTGCATGAAAATCCCAGGAAATCATCAGTTTCAGAGTTGTGCAAGACAGGTATACAATACCGACAAGATGAAAGTTAAGACACGTGTGCAACATCTGGGTATCTTTATTGTAGACGTTTTGCCATCCAGTGGCTTTATCAATACAAATTCTAGGACATAAATAGAAGACAGTAGAACTACATACAAAAGATGATGTATTGACAAAGCCACTGGATGGCGAAACGTCTATAATAAAGATAACCAGATGTTGCACATGTGACTTAACTTTCATCTTGTCGATATTGCATACCTTTCTTGCACAACTTGTCGGACACTGCAACATCATGGAATCTTGGTTCAGAGAACATCTACAAGACCTTCTTCACGGCTGCTGCAACTAACCCATCCCTTTGGGAAGGACCTACTTCCACTGGGGAATCCCGCCTACCAGTGACTATGCCCTCGTCTGTTACACGTCCCTATCCACTGACGCCTATATAAACGCCAGTCTCCTTGCCTTTGCTCCAGAATCTCTACAACCACGGTGCTCTCAACACCAACTCCAAGGCTGAGGGATTGATTACCTCATCTTTTGTATATAGTTCTACTGTCTTCAAATTATGTCCTAGAATCTGTATTGACAAAGCCACTGGATGGCGAAACGTCTGCAGTAAAGACAACCATATGTTGCACATGTGTCTTAACGTTCAGTTTCAGAGTTAATCAAACTACCCACTGTCAAAGTCACTAACATGATATTTCATTCCCATTCTGATATTAGTCTGAACAACAACTGAAACTCTTGACCATGTCAGTATGCTTTTAGGCATTGAGGTGCTGCCGGTTTAGAGCTTTCTTTGATAATAATAATAGTAATAATAATAATAATAATAATAATAATAATAATAATAATAATAATAATAATAATAACTGAGGTGCTGCAATTTGATTGACTGAATAGATATTTTCATTAACAAATAAGTGCACAGATGAACATGATAAAATTGCAACTAAATAAATGAGGATCCCCAGTCCTCATATATTTATATATATATATATATATATATATATATATATATATATATATATATATATATATATATATATATATATATATATATATATATATATATATATATATATATATATATATATATATATATATATATATATATATATATATATATATATATATGTAAATGTGTGTGTGTGTGTGTGTGTGTGTGTGTGTGTGTGTGTGTGTATGCAATAAGATCACAGTAAACAGGTGATTTCAGAATATGCAAAACAACCACTGTGAAAGAATAGAGAAATTCCAAGCGTTTCTTGACTACTCACATTATCAAGGAACAATGAAAGTAAAGCATCAAAGGAAGGCATATAAAGGGTCTAGACCACACCTCACTAACACATCCCACAACAAAGCAACACCTGACGCGCTACTCATAAGAAAGGGAACACTGCAGCAGGCCCGCTGGCCCAACTAGACAGGTCCTTCACACAACCCACCAACAAACTATTCTACCCAAGAATTAGGCATTTTAAAATTTATTATTTGTCCAATGTATTATTAAATTATTCCCAAATTCTATTAATTATAAATGGATCTAATTTATATAAACCAAAGGAAATATTCATATTATTGTCAAAACTGCTTTTTATGAAACAAGATTCAATTATATTCCTGTTGACCATGGACTTGCTTGATACAACTTTCTCAACTTTTTGAAAATCAATTGGATGGTTAAAATCTCTCACATGAATAAATAGAGCATTGGAATTTTGTCCAGTTCTAATGCTATATTTATTTTATTTTAATCTTAATTCGAGATTTTTACCAGTTTGACCGTAATAAACTTTATCGCAAATTTTACAAGGAATCTTATAGACACATCCGTCAGCATTTTGGGGGGAATTCTTTATCAAAAGTTTTTTTACTGTATCAAGATTTTTAAATACAGCTTTAAGATGAAGAAGAGAAGGCATATCAACGAAGTTTTCATGGTAAGGGAGAACCAACATATTTTTAGCTGAATAAGGTTGGTTGTCCCTTTTTGGATTGTAAAAAGTATTTCTAGCAATTTTAAAAGATTTATCAATTACGTTTCTTGGGTATTTCAAATCATTACCTATTTCATAAATTTTGGATATTTCCTCATCTATGAACTCTGGACTACAAATACGTAAAGCTCTCAAAAACATTGATGAGAAAACAGAGAGTTTAACTCTATCTTGTGTGAAGAATAAAAGTGGACATAGGAACAGTTATTTGTAGGTTTTCTGTAAATTTTAAATTTGAATTCATTATTACCCTTAATAATTAAAGTATCTAGAAAAGGCAATGAGTTATTTTCTTCAAACTCAACAGTAAAGTTTATAGAATGGGCTAAGCTATTTAATTTGCCAAGGAAATGGTGTATATCTACATTTTTGGGCATAAGACACAAAATATCATCAACATATCTGAACCATTTAGCTCTATTAGGGAGGATTGTGTTAAGCAACCTTGTTTCAAAAAATTCCATGTATAGGTTACTAAGAACAGGTGAAAGAGATTTTCCCATTGCCATACCAAACTTCTGAGTGTAAAACTTATCATTAAATACAAATTTTCCATCAACAATGCAAAGTTTGATAAGTTTAATGATAGTAGGAGCTGGAATGGTAAATCATAATTAACGAATTCTTCAGATAAGAAACTTAATAAATCATCAACAGGAACTTTCGTAAACAAGGAAGTAACATCAAAACTAACCATGTTAAAATCATTTAAGTCAGTCAAGGAGCTTAATTTATCAACTAAATCTATGTTGTTTTTAACAGTAAAGTTAGAAATTTTGCCAACAATAGGGCTCAAAATATCAACAAGCCAATTGGATAATTTATATGAAACTGATCCTATGGAGCTAATAATTGGTCTGACTGGATTCCCTGGTTTGTGTGTTTTTATTAGTCCATACATGTAAGGTAAAGATGGATTAGTGGAAGTAAATTGTTTGACTAATTCATCTTTGCTTTTCAGTAGAAGTTTTATAGTTTTATTAAATTGCTGTTAACGGTTTCTAGCGTTTGGAATTTCTCTGTTCTTTCACAGTGGTTGTTTTGCATATATATATATATATATATATATATATATATATATATATATATATATATATATATATATATATATATATATATATATATATATATATATATATATATATATATATATATATATATATATATATATATATAATATAGGGAAGTACCACCACTTTGGCTGGAATGGGGACCCTCATCCTCAGAGAAGTCAATAAACGTACCTCGGGGAAAACTCAAGGTTCTCCCCGGAGCTGTTTGAATATTTTCTTCTCCTACCCCCCTCCCCCCTATATTTGATATTCTATGTCAATATTTATTAATAAACAAAATACATTTACCGAAAAAACATAAACATGAATACAATAGCACAATGTATCAAAGATCATGAATTTCCTCCAGCTCCTCCGAGGCTGGACGCGAGCCAAGTATGCAGCAAGCATTTCCCCTCTGGATGGCTACACTGAGGCGCTAGAACATGAAAGTGGCTGCCCTTGGGTCCCTGGTGGTGTCGATGAGTCTGGAACCCAATTCTATAAGGAAACGTATATATATATAAATATATATTAATATATATATATATATATATATATATATATATATATATATATATATATATATATATATATATATATATATATATATATATATATATATACATATATATATATATGTATATATGTCGTGCCGAATATGTAAAACTGGTCAATGAGCAAGAACTCATTTAAAATTAAGTCCTTTCTAAAATTTTCTCTTATATGTTTAAAGATATATTTTTTCATTAATGATAATGTGAAAATTTATAATTTTGCACCAAAAGAATCTTAGAAAACTTACCTAACCTTATTATAAGAAGAACAATTTATTTTACCTAACCTAACTAAAGATATTTTAGATTTATTAGCAATACTTTAATACTAAACAAACACAGTGAAATATATTTTTTTTCGTTAGGTTCAGAATGATATTGGCGAAATTATTGCATACACAAATTTTCACTTGTCCTATATGGCAAGATGAGCGTTATTATTTAAGCCAAGATCGCAAGTTCTGCCTATTCGGCACGACATATATATATATATATATATATATATATATATATATATATATATATATATATATATATATAGATGCTAAAGTAGGAATGCTAAAGTAGGAGAAACTTTTAGAGAGGGTGTGGTAGGTAAGTTTGGGGTGCCAGGTGTAAATGATAATGGGAGCCCTTTGATTGAACTTTGTATAGAAAGGGGTTTAGTTATAGGTAATACATATTTTAAGAAAAAGAGGATAAATAAGTATACACGATATGATGTAGGGCGAAATGACAGTAGTTTGTTGGATTATGTATTGGTAGATAAAAGACTGTTGAGTAGACTTCAGGATGTACATGTTTATAGAGGGGCCACAGATATATCAGATCACTTTCTAGTTGTAGCTACACTGAGAGTAAAAGGTAGATGGGATACAAGGAGAATAGAAGCATCAGGGAAGAGAGAGGTAAAGGTTTATAAACTAAAAGAGGAGGCAGTTAGGGTAAGATATAAACAGCTATTGGAGGATAGATGGGCTAATGAGAGCATAGGCAATGGGGTCGAAGAGGTATGGGGTAGGTTTAAAAATGTAGTGTTAGAGTGTTCAGCAGAAGTTTGTGGTTACAGGAAAGTGGGTGCAGGAGGGAAGAGGAGCGATTGGTGGAATGATGATGTAAAGAGAGTAGTAAGGGAGAAAAAGTTAGCATATGAGAAATTTTTACAAAGTAGAAGTGATGCAAGGAGGGAAGAGTATATGGAGAAAAAGAGAGAAGTTAAGAGAGTGGTGAAGCAATGTAAAAAGAGAGCAAATGAGAGAGTGGGTGAGATGTTATCAACAAATTTTGTTGAAAATAAGAAAAAGTTTTGGAGTGAGATTAACAAGTTAAGAAAGCCTAGAGAACAAATGGATTTGTCTGTTAAAAATAGGAGAGGAGAGTTATTAAATGGAGAGTTAGAGGTATTGGGAAGATGGAAGGAATATTTTGAGGAATTGTTAAATGTTGATGAAGATAGGGAAGCTGTGATTTCGTGTATAGGGCAAGGAGGAATAACATCTTGTAGGAGTGAGGAAGAGCCAGTTGTGAGTGTGGGGGAAGTTCGTGAGGCAGTAGGTAAAATGAAAGGGGGTAAGGCAGCCGGGATTGATGGGATAAAGATAGAAATGTTAAAAGCAGGTGGGGATGTAGTTTTGGAGTGGTTGGTGCAATTATTTAATAAATGTATGGAAGAGGGTAAGGTACCTAGGGATTGGCAGAGAGCATGCATAGTTCCTTTGTATAAAGGCAAAGGGGATAAAAGAGAGTGCAAAAATTATAGGGGGATAAGTCTGTTGAGTGTACCTGGTAAAGTGTATGGTAGAGTTATAATTGAAAGAATTAAGAGTAAGACGGAGAATAGGATAGCAGATGAACAAGGAGGCTTTAGGAAAGGTAGGGGGTGTGTGGACCAGGTGTTTACAGTGAAACATATAAGTGAACAGTATTTAGATAAGGCTAAAGAGGTCTTTGTGGCATTTATGGATTTGGAAAAGGCGTATGACAGGGTGGATAGGGGGGCAATGTGGCAGATGTTGCAAGTGTATGGTGTAGGAGGTAGGTTACTGAAAGCAGTGAAGAGTTTTTACGAGGATAGTGAGGCTCAAGTTAGAGTATGTAGGAAAGAGGGAAATTTTTTCCCAGTAAAAGTAGGCCTTAGACAAGGATGTGTGATGTCACCGTGGTTGTTTAATATATTTATAGATGGGGTTGTAAGAGAAGTAAATGCGAGGGTCTTGGCAAGAGGCGTGGAGTTAAAAGATAAAGAATCACACACAAAGTGGGAGTTGTCACAGCTGCTCTTTGCTGATGACACTGTGCTCTTGGGAGATTCTGAAGAGAAGTTGCAGAGATTGGTGGATGAATTTGGTAGGGTGTGCAAAAGAAGAAAATTAAAGGTGAATACAGGAAAGAGTAAGGTTATGAGGATAACAAAAAGATTAGGTGATGAAAGATTGAATATCAGATTGGAGGGAGAGAGTATGGAGGAGGTGAACGTATTCAGATATTTGGGAGTGGACGTGTCAGCGGATGGGTCTATGAAAGATGAGGTGAATCATAGAATTGATGAGGGAAAAAGAGTGAGTGGTGCACTTAGGAGTCTGTGGAGACAAAGAACTTTGTCCTTGGAGGCAAAGAGGGGAATGTATGAGAGTATAGTTTTACCAACGCTCTTATATGGGTGTGAAGCGTGGGTGATGAATGTTGCAGCGAGGAGAAGGCTGGAGGCAGTGGAGATGTCATGTCTGAGGGCAATGTGTGGTGTGAATATAATGCAGAGAATTCGTAGTTTGGAAGTTAGGAGGAGGTGCGGGATTACCAAAACTGTTGTCCAGAGGGCTGAGGAAGGGTTGTTGAGGTGGTTCGGACATGTAGAGAGAATGGAGCGAAACAGAATGACTTCAAGAGTGTATCAGTCTGTAGTGGAAGGAAGGCGGGGTAGGGGTCGGCCTAGGAAGGGTTGGAGGGAGGGGGTAAAGGAGGTTTTGTGTGCGAGGGGCTTGGACTTCCAGCAGGCATGCGTGAGCGTGTTTGATAGGAGTGAATGGAGACAAATGGTTTTTAATACTTGACGTGCTGTTGGAGTGTGAGCAAAGTAACATTTATGAAGGGATTCAGGGAAACCGGCAGGCCGGACTTGAGTCCTGGAGATGGGAAGTACAGTGCCTGCACTCTGAAGGAGGGGTGTTAATGTTGCAGTTTAAAAACTGTAGTGTAAAGCACCCTTCTGGCAAGACAGTGATGGAGTGAATGATGGTGAAAGTTTTTCTTTTTCGGGCCACCCTGCCTTGGTGGGAATCGGCCGGTGTGATAATAAAAAAAAAAAAAAAAATAATAAATATATATATATATATATATATATATATATATATATATATATATATATATATATATATATATATATATATATATATATATATATATATATATATATATATATATATATATATACCTCACAGTCACGTTATAACACCCGACTCTGTGAAACACAACTGATACTCTACCCAAGGATAAGATTTTATACTTGTCTAATGTATCTTAAACTCTTTCTAAATTTTATTAATTATAATTGAATCCAATTTATATAAACCAAAAGAAATATTCATATTATTTTCAAAACTACTTTTTATGAAACATGATTCTATTACATTCCTGTCGACCATGAACTTGCTTAATATACCTTTTTCAGCCTTTTGAAAATCAATTAGATGGTTAAAATCTCTCAAATCACTATCGAAAACATCAGAATCTTGTCCATTTCTAACGATGTATTTATGTTGTTTTAACCTTAGCTCGAGACTTTTACCAGTTTGACCGTAATAAACTTTATCACATGTTTCACAAGGAATCTTGTACACACCCGTGTTTATCCCAGTTTGTCTTTTATAATGGAAAAAACTGGGAAAATTGAAAAGTTGATACTGATTTGAGCGCCTCATCGCCTTCACACTTCGACACTGATAACTAGATAATGCACATCCTGAACGGCTTCAAACTTATTGTCCTGGTGTATTTTAGGATATTATTCCCATCCAACAAGAGAATTCAGCTTTTTTTTTTTCCATTTTGGTTTTTCTTAGAGGACGGTTTGAATTAGTTTATCTCCGCGTATGTACTAATTTGCAGTTTTTATATAAAAAAAATGAGATGGGATATTAGTGTCCATTTGGTAATTTGTGAATATCTGAAATGTTAAAAATTTTCAACGTTAATAGTTAACTATTCGCACGTTTATTCGCTATCCAGGAGCTTGACAAAGCGTCTAGAGAGCGAAACGTTGCCACAATAAAAGATTACGTTAGCTGCATCTACGGCCACTTACCGAACATTTTATCACTAATCCCCTCAAGGAAGGTTCCTTGATGTTGGTGAGGGGCTCTTGATTTAGGGAATTGGATCTGTGCTCCAGTTCCCCGAATTAAGCCTGAATGCCTTCCACATCCCCCCACCCCAGGCGCTGTATAATACTCCGGGTTTAGCGCTTCCCCCTTTGATTATAATAATAATAATTTATCACTAATTCTGCCAATATTACTAATACTAAAGCTTGCAGTTCAAAAATACAAAACACATTCCTTTCATCAAAGTGCAGCCGAAATATACAAATTTTAACAAATTTTCTATATAAATCTGTGTGTCCCTTAGCTAATTCGACCCCCATATGTTGTGGTAAAGACCTACAGGCGTTTAGCTGAAAATGAAAGCATAAATTACTTAATCTTCTTAATTCATAATTAGAGCTAAGCACCTCCGCCTCACTCTAGTCCAATAAAGAGGCTGATTTATATTATACTGGCAGAGAGGAGCCGAGGCATCGTTACACCTTAAGTATTATGGTAGAGACGAGACACCAATACCATATTAAGCTCCTACACGTTATGTGACTACCATACCCTATGAAGCTTCCACACGCTATTTAGCTACTACACGCTATGTTGCTACCATACACTATGAAGCTACCACACATTATTTAACTACTACACCCTATGTATCTACCACCCGCTATGTAGCTACCACACAATATGAAGTTACCATACACTATGAAGCTAACATATACTATGAAGCTAAAACACCCTGTGAAGCGACCACATGTTTATTAAACTACCACACGCTATGAAGCACCATGCTCAATGAAGCTACCACACTCTGTGAGGCAACCACACTCTGTGAGGCTACCACGCACTATGATGCTACCACACACTATGATGCTACCACACACTATGATGCTACCACACACTATGATGCTACCACACACTATGATGCTACCACACACTATGATGCTACCACACACTATGATGCTACCACACACTATGATGCTACCACACACTATGATGCTACCACACACTATGATGCTACCACACACTATGATGCTACCACACACTATGATATTACCACACACTATGATGCTACCACACACTATGATGCTACCACACACTATGATGCTACCACACACTATGATGCTACCACACACTATGATATTACCACACACTATGATGCTACCACACACTATGATGCTACCACACACTATGATGCTACCACACACTATGATGCTACCACACACTATGATGCTACCACACACTATGATGCTACCACACACTATGATATTACCACACACTATGAAGCTACCACACACTATGATGCTACCACACACTATGATGCTACCACACACTATGATGCTACCACACACTATGATGCTACCACACACTATGATGCTACCACACACTATGATGCTACCACACACTATGATGCTACCACACACTATGATGCTACCACACACTATGATGCTACCACACACTATGATGCTACCACACACTATGATGCTACCACACACTATGATATTACCACACACTATGAAGCTACCACACACTATGATATTACCACACACTATGATGCTACCACACATTATGATACTACCACACACTATGATGCTACCAAACACTATGATGCTACCACACACTATGATGCTACCACACACTATGAAGCTACCACACACTATGATATTACCACACACTATGATGCTACCACACACTATGATGCTACCACACACTATGATACTACCACACACTATGATGCTACCACACACTATGAAGCTACCACACACTATGAAGCTACCACACGCTATGATGCTACCACACACTATGATGCTACCACACACTATGATACTACCACACACTATGATGCTACCACACACTATGATGCTACCACACACTATGATGCTACCACACACTATGATGCTACCACACACTATGATGCTACCACACACTATGATGCTACCACACACTATGATGCTACCACACACTATGATGCTACCACACACTATGATACTACCACACACTATGATGCTACCACACACTATGATGCTACCACACACTATGATGCTACCACACACTATGATGCTACCACACACTATGATGCTACCACACACTATGATGCTACCACACACTATGATGCTACCACACACTATGATGCTACCACACACTATGATGCTACCACACACTATGATGCTACCACACACTATGATGCTACCACACACTATGATATTACCACACACTATGATGCTACCACACACTATGATGCTACCACACACTATGATGCTACCACACACTATGATGCTACCACACACTATGATATTACCACACACTATGATGCTACCACACACTATGATGCTACCACACACTATGATGCTACCACACACTATGATGCTACCACACACTATGATGCTACCACACACTATGATGCTACCACACACTATGATATTACCACACACTATGATGCTACCACACACTATGATGCTACCACACACTATGATGCTACCACACACTATGATGCTACCACACACTATGATGCTACCACACACTATGATGCTACCACACACTATGATGCTACCACACACTATGATGCTACCACACACTATGATGCTACCACACACTATGATGCTACCACACACTATGATGCTACCACACACTATGATGCTACCACACACTATGATATTACCACACACTATGAAGCTACCACACACTATGATATTACCACACACTATGATGCTACCACACATTATGATACTACCACACACTATGATGCTACCAAACACTATGATGCTACCACACACTATGATGCTACCACACACTATGAAGCTACCACACACTATGATATTACCACACACTATGATGCTACCACACACTATGATGCTACCACACACTATGATACTACCACACACTATGATGCTACCACACACTATGAAGCTACCACACACTATGAAGCTACCACACGCTATGATGCTACCACACACTATGATGCTACCACACACTATGATACTACCACACACTATGATGCTACCACACACTATGATGCTACCACACACTATGATGCTACCACACACTATGATGCTACCACACACTATGATGCTACCACACACTATGATGCTACCACACACTATGATGCTACCACACACTATGATGCTACCACACACTATGATACTACCACACACTATGATGCTACCACACACTATGATGCTACCACACACTATGATGCTACCACACACTATGATGCTACCACACACTATGATGCTACCACACACTATGATGCTACCACACACTATGAAGCTACCACACGCTATGATGCTACCACACACTATGAAGCTAACACACGCTATGATGCTACCACACACTATGATGCTACCACACACTATGAAGCTACCACACACTATGAAGCTACCACACACTTTGATGCTACCACACACTATGAAGCTACCACACACTATGAAGCTACCACACACTTTGATGCTACCACACTATGAAGCTACCACACACTTGGAAGCTGCTCACACAGTATGAAGCTACCACACAGTATGAAGCTACCACACAAACTATGAAGCTACCACACACTCTGAAGCTACCACACACTATGAAGCTACCACACACTTGGAAGCTGCTCACACAGTATGAAGCTACCACACAGTATGAAGCTACCACACACTATGAAGCTACCACACACTCTGAAGCTACCACACAGACTCTGAAGCTACCACATACTCTGAAACTACCACGCACTGTGAAGCTACCACACACTTGGAAGCTACCACACACTTGGAAGCTACCACACAGTATGAAGCTACCACACGCTATGAAGCTACCACACACAATGAAGCTACCACACACTTGGAAGCTACCACACAGACTATGAAGCTACCACACGGTATGAAGCTACCACTCACTCTGAAGCTACCACACACTTGGAAGCTACCACACAGACTATGAAGCTACCACACACAATGAAGCTACCACCCTCTTGGAAGCTACCACACAGTATGAAGCTACCACACACAATGAAGCTACCACACAGATTATGGAGCTACCACACACTATGAAGCTACCACACTGTGTGAAGCTACCACACAGACTATGAAGCTACCACACACTTGGAAGCTACCACACACTATGAAGCTACAACACTTTATGAAGCTACCACTCAGACTCTGAAGTTACCACACATTCTGAAGCTACCACACACTATGAAGCTACCACACACTATGAAGCTACCACACACAGTATGAAGCTCCCACACACAGTATGAAGCTCCCACACACAGTATGAAGCTCCCACGCACAGTATGAAGCTACCACACACAGTATGAAGCTCCCACACACATTATGAAGCTCCCACACAGAGTGTGAAGCTCCCACACACAGTATGGAGCTCCCACACACAGTATGAAGCTCCCACACAGTGTGAAGCTCCCACACACAGTATGGAGCTCCCACACACAGTGTGAAGCTCCCACACACTATGAATGTACCTCACATTATTTAGATACCACACAACAAGAGGAACGATTGCTTACTGCTGCTGTGAACAACAGTAGCAATGTCGGTTCTGTGAACCATTCATCTTCAATCGTGTCAGACACTGCAACTTCTTGGGATCTTAATACTTGGGAATTCTTCGCTTGCCTAACCCTTGGGCACGACCTACTTCCACATTGAACAAATGTGACACCACCTACGACTGCTGCACCTCTCCTGCCTGCGGTATACAAGCTGCTTATCCGCTCATAAGCTTTATTCTATTCAAGATTGATGGACTGACCACATCGTCTCAAGGTTGAGGGACTGATTACCTCATTCTCCTCCTGTTCTTCAAGTTTCTCCTTTGTATGGACTGATGAACCCACTGTGTGGCGAAACGTTTCCTCAATAAAGATACCCAAGAGTTGCACATGTGTCTGATTTATCAACGTGTCGGTTCTCTGAACCATTCATCTACAGTAGCAGTTCTGTAAAGAGTGGAGTAATGTTTTTATTTTATATGTGATCAAAATTAAATATGTAAATTAATGACTGTATGTAGGTTAAATTTTTTAGAAGTTATGAATTAAAATGTGTGAACATCATCCTGCCGCTTGGATTATATCCGCATTGATCTGTTAGGCTAGTAATTAAGTTTATTTAGGCACATGTACACATATGTCCAATTATCATACATAGTGAAAATTACCCAGGATATCACAAAGAAGTCAAAGTGACTTGTTTCCATTTGAGGTTAAGCATTACTGGGTTTGGGTATTAATTGGATGGGAGACCACTTCACGCCCGTGAGACCAGATGCTGATGGCGCCATCTGTCACTCAGTGTAATAAAGAGATTCTTGGGCGCATCAGCTGACAGACACATACTGACATGCAGGTGATGGTAATGCCAACACACCAACAAAGGTAGAGAAGCAGACGCACTTGTGTTATCACGTCTTCTGGTAGAAAATCTGGGCAGTAGTGAGAACCCAGGGTTGCCCCGGGGTCGCCTTGGGCCCCCCAATAACTAGCCGTGTCGACGACTTAGTGTCAACAACTGTAATTTTTTGACAGGTTTTTGCTATATCCATCAGATCTCTCTATCACAGATCTTAGAGATATGGCCACCTAATCCTGTCATTGACGGCATTTTTCTACGTCCTGGCTGCCCTTGGTTTATTGAGCTATAATTCTCGGAGTTATTTTTCGAATATCAATTGACGAAATGGCTCCAAGCGCTGGCGAAGAACACGGCAATGTGATAAAAAAAAGTGTGGGAAACATGGTATTAGAGGCGAGTGGTCGGCAGTGGGTAAAAAGGCAAGCGTATACCAGAGTGAGTTTTATATGGCACTCTGTGTTAATATCACGACACTAAACTTTGATCTGATTATGAATACGTGGAACAAGCTCACTATGTAAATACCTACGATGGTACAACGATGCACTAAGTTTAATTGCAATATGTATCAACGACGTGGTCATTACAACAGTCTTGCCTAAATCAGGTAGACGATGGTTTACATATATGATGAAGAGTCGCAGTGGAATATAGAAGCGTTAGCTGAAGCATAACCGATGGCTGTGTTTACGCAAAAGGTCGGCGCGTGAGAACGAATTAGCTCGGGCACGAACTGATGGTTGGTATTAAAGTGTGAAATGAGAAAAAGGTTCCGAATATTAGATTACGACTTAGTGGTAGCAAAACATGGAGGATGATTAGGCTATGTATACGTGCGTAGCACAGAGCTGATCCCTATCTTGCTATCTCAAGACCAGAAAAAATCAATCAATATTTTGTATGGGACCTTACGAAAGAATGGATTGTTTTGAAATTCGGATCCATACAAATGAAAATCTGTTTAAAGCGTAGTTAGTGATATATCATCCTGGTATGCTATATTTTCCATGTATTAGGAATAGACAACTTTTGTGGAATAGCCTAACATGATAAATTCAGTACCTTAACTATAAACCAGTATTAAACTAAAGCAAATTTGCATATAATTTTGATTTATCAGAACAGAAAACTTAAATCAGAAAAAATCTAGCAAATGAGTTTGGAGAAAATCTGGAAATATATATTCATGGACAGAATAAAACGATCAGTATTACTATTGTTAATTCCTTTTCCTTACACTTGTGTACATTAAATTGCACCTGCCTCTTCTCCGACCGCAACTTCAACCTGAAAGTTAAGACACATGTGCAACATCTGGATATCTTTATTGTAGACGTTTCGCCATCCAGTGGCTTTATCAATACAGATCCTAGAATCTGTATTGATAAAACCACTGGATGGCGAAATGTTTACAATAAATATATCCAAATGTTGCACATGTGTCTTAACTTTAATATTGTCGGTATTTTATACCTTTCTTGCACAACTTCAACCTGTCC
The DNA here is from genome assembly GCF_038502225.1 of Cherax quadricarinatus. Taxonomy (NCBI): domain Eukaryota; kingdom Metazoa; phylum Arthropoda; class Malacostraca; order Decapoda; family Parastacidae; genus Cherax; species Cherax quadricarinatus. The sequence goes on from NC_091381.1 coordinate 2,849,363, forward strand.
AGACCATGAAGAGAGAAATAAAGACACTGGTAGCTGGAGATCCTTTTTAACGCAATATTTCACCCAAGATTAGGCTTTATCGGTAGAGTCAGCGGACTCGTCAGAACCTGGCGACTTCTTTGCTTCAGTCTTTCTGGCTGTTTGAGGTTCATGTCACTGGTGACTTCGATGATGCATAATTTATTTTCGTTCTGTCTCGCACAGTTAATGATTTCTGGGATTTCATTTGGAACCTCTTGGATAAAAACAAGAGAGGAAATAAGTGTTGAAAACGGTACTGTGGAAAATACTGTATATATTTTCCGGAAATACAGTGTTTATATGTAAATAGATGGCCATACTGTATTTAATAATATTTATGTCATAGAAAACGGAAAGCCTGCGTCTGCGCAGACGAGACTCGCCATCTTGGTTTTTGAATTTGTATTAGAACGTTGATGTAATGGGTAGAAATTTTCGTGCTCTAGAGGTTAAAATTGTCTTGACACCTCTCAAATAGGAGGCGAAATTGGTGGATGTGCATTCCTGCAAAACTTGAGATATCAGACGACTGGGTAAGACAGCTCCAGGAACCTCAGATAAGCTCTCTAGATTTGTGTGTAATTCTGGCCAGCCTTATTTTCATAGATTTAGTTAGAGTGAGGTTTTCTGAGTATGATACACCTTAATCTCCAGTCAAATTGGTGAGTTTTTAAGATATTCTCCTTCTGTTATGTAAATGTGTTTATATATAATCATTTATTATTTTTAATATACAGTCCACAAATTTATATATTTACCAACATTCCTGGTGTATGTATATTTCATTTAATTAATAGGTCCAGAGCAACTTGTGGTTATGACAGTGGTAGGTATTGAAGGGGGACATTTTTTGCGACCTAGGTGTCCCAAATTCCTACTTGTCTATGTAACATTGATAAATAATAATTATCTTTGTTATCATTTACTGTTATGTACATAATTAGTTACATTCAGATAAATGCAATTTTCCACAGGTACGTTTGTCATTAACAGTAAGGTAACCAGAGTTACATTTAAGTGGGTCTCTCTTTTTTCCTCACCCTAATCCTATTCCAGTCTATCTAAAAGGAGCCCTTCGGATTATTCTTTGATTACTTCGCAACTTCAGTTTCATATTATACTTTGACCTCTTTTTATTTATTCCTTTTTTTTTTACTTCTCTCTTAATAAGGTAACCATGACCTTTTCTGATTCCCCTGTAAATGATTCTCTTTTTACCAGAGAGATGCTTGAGTCTATTATATATCCATTTAGGGCCCTTCATGACTGATCCAAATTCTCTATTAGAAATATATGCAGCTTGACCAGCCTGTACAATACATAAGAAAACGTCATATTGGCAGCCATCACCCCTTTAAATTCTGTCTCCCTCATAATAGTACCTACACTTCTCCAGTAATTTCTTAGACCCATGTAATTTGCAGCGTGATAACTGAGGACCTTAAGTTTGTTATCGTTATTAAGATAATTCCATGAAAAATTAAAACTTACTTGTGATAACTTTCTCTAAACTCTTCATTAACTTCAAGATTATCTATCAGGGAATCCTTATTTGCCAGAACCAAGTCCAACAGATATGACTCCATTGTAGATGAATGGTTCAAAGAACAGACACGTTGTTAAATTAGACACATGTGCAACTCTTGGGTATCTTTATTGAGGAAACGTTTGATGAAGCCACTGTGTGGCGAAACGTTTCCTCAATAAAGATACCCAAGAGTTGCACATGTGTCTAATTTAACCACAGATATGACTCCAAAATGTCTGTGATGAATCACATGATAAATTCCGTACACAAGGCCGATGAGATAACAGCACTAGGGCCAGGCTCGTACCAGTTAGACAGGAGGCTGTCTAACTGGTGCTACACATGAACATAAAAAAAAGAAACATTATAGCAGGCCTACTGGCCCATGCGAGGCAGGCCCAAATCTCCTACCGGCTTAAGTCAATGACCCAACCAAGTCAGGTCAGGTCATATCCATTTAAGGATGATGACAAACTTGATCCCATGTATCAGAAATCTTCCCTATGAGGATAGACTGAGGGCCCTGAATCTGCACTCTCTAGAGAGGCGTAGAACTAGGGGGGATATGATTGAGGTGTATAAATGGAAAACAGGAATTAATAAAAGAGATGTAAATAGCGTGCTAAAAATAACCAGCCTAGACAGGACTCGCAGCAATGGTTTTAAGCTGGAAAAATTCAGATTCAAGAAGGATATAAGAAAGCACTGGTTTGGTAATAGAGTTGTGGATGAGTGGAACAAACTTCCGACTACCGTCATAGAAGCTAAGACGTTGGGTAGTTTTAAAAATGGGTTAGATAAGTACATGAGTGGGTGAGGGTGGGTGTGAGATTGACCTGACCAGCTTGTGCTACTAGATCAGATGCCGTGCTCCTTCCTTAAGTGAACTTGACCTGACCTGACTAGGGTAAGGCATTGGCTTAAGCCGGTAGGAGAACTGGACTTGCCTCGCATGGGCCAGTAGGCCTTCTGCAGTGTTCCTTCTTTCTTATGTTCTTAACTGCGTTCTAATTTTGAGAACGCACCACACGGACGTAAACACAAGCAAAACTTCGTAAAGAAGCTGATGTCAATACTTCTTTTTAGTCTCCTACCTTCTTAGTGACATGAGAGAGTGTTACGGCTCATAAAGGTCTAATATTGACACACGATATTACTTTGCTTTATTCATTAATGCTTTAATTTTGCTTAGGAAGTTGACGAAGTACCTGAGAAGTTTGATCGATCTCGCACTTAGTTCCTTATCATAATACAGGGTAACTCCGCTACTTTTTTGTGGAATCGAGTTTTGTGAAAATATATCCAACGTGTGTATCCTGTAACAATAATATACGGACACCATGAAGATGTATAATGCGTAAATTTCGTTCCTCTTAGCGAAAACACGATTTATAATTAGAATAACTTATTTTACCGGTTACCTGACTAGATGCAATTGACTTCAACGTTTTCTCTCTCTCTACTAGTCTTCTCTTTTACCACTCGATGTAAAAGGACATCCTGGGAGATGATAATTCTGACGCAACTGTAACTTCATCTTTGCTGGAACGCAGTATATGAAGTTCTCATAGGGGCGCCATTGGTACACTAAGAGAAAACACCATAAGTATCCTGGTCCCAAGACTGTTCAACAGCCTTCCACCAAGCATAAGGGGAATTACCAATAGGCCGCTGGCTGCCTTCAAGAGGGAGCTGGACAGATACTTATAGTCGGTGCCGGATTAGCCGGGCTGTGGTTCGTACGTTGGACTACGTGCGGCCAGCAGTAACAGCCTAGTTGATCAGGCCCTGATCTACCGTGAGGCCTGGTGGTGGAACGGGCCACGGGGGCGTTAATCCCCGGAATACCCTCCAGGTAGACTCCAGGTAGACCACACCAACCACGATATGCTTGACGATATCATCCCCGCCCTACTAAAGTTTACTAGCTTAGGCTGATAGATATCACAATATACGATTAATTTATACCGACCATTCTGTGTGATGACAGGGGAAAATAAACACTAGCTTTTGTTTTCGAAATGTAACTATCATACAGAACAGGGAAGACGCATTCTGAGGCAAAATCCAAGCACGACCAATTCAAAAAACTCTCCCTCCCTTTATCGCTTGTCCTAGCTTTCTGACCATCTTGCAAATTGAATGGGCCAGTAGACCTGCTGCAGTGTTCCTTCTTTGTTATGTTCTTATGTTAATATTCGTCCCAGAGAGAGGCTGATGTTGCTAAGCAATGGCGTAAGTTCTTCCATCTTGATAAGATAAAGACGATCTTCAGAGTTCGCCTCTTCATTAAGGTTACGGATGTCCAGTCAGAATTTCTAATGACTATAAAGATCGCTAGAGTGTAAACTACCTACCTTAACAGGCCCTTTATATGTTTATTTTACATGGTCTTGACTTACGGTCATAAACGTACCTACAGGTATATAATGTTTATACTTTTTTTTTTAAACACGTCGGCCGTTTCCCACCAAGGCAGAGTGACCCAAAAAGAAAGAAAGAAAAAATCACCATTCAACCTAGGCTGGAATACTGCTGTGCATTAACATCTCCGTTCAAAGCAGGTGAAATTGCAGATCTGGAGAGTGAACAGAGAACCTTTACTGCAGGTATGAGTTCTGCCAAGCACCTTAACTACTGGGAACGCTTGGAAGCACTTGACTTGTACTCGTTGGAACACAGGAGGGAGAGATATATCATAATCTACACTTGGAAAATCCTGAAAGGAATGGTCCCAAATCTGCACACAGAAATCACTCCCTACGAAAGCAAATGACTGGTCAGGCGATGTAAAATACCCCCAATTAAAAGTAGGGGCGCCATTGGTACCCTAGGAGAAAACACCATAAGTGTCCGGGGAACAAGATCAACAGCCTCCCATCAAGCATTATGGGAATTACCAATAAGCCCCTGGCTGCCTTCAAGAGAGAGCTGGACAGATACCTAAAGTCCGTGCCGGATCAGCCGGGCTGTGGTTCGTACGTTGGACTGCGTGCGGCCAGCAGTAACAGCCTGGTTGATCAGGCCCTGATCCACCGGGAGGCCTAGTCGTGGGCCGGGCCACGGGGGCGTTGATCCCCGGAATAACCTCCAGGTAGATTCCAGGTAACACTTTCACCATTACTCATACATAATCGCTGTCGTTGCAGAGGCGCTCAGATACGATAAGACAGTTTAGATGTCCCTCCAAACTGCCAGTATCCTGAACACTTCCTTTAAAGTACAGGCATTGTACTTCCCATTTCCAGGACTCAAGTCCGGCTAACCAGTTTCCTTGAATCCCTTCACAAAATATTGCCCTGCTCACACTCCAACAGCTTGTCAGGTCCCAAAAACCATTCGTCTCCATTCACTCCTATTTACTAAGCTCACGCACGTGAGCGTGTTAGATGTTAGATGCAAAACAACTACAGGGGTAGCTAAATGATAGTTCTATTCCTTTCGTATTGCAGCCAACACTTTTTCGAGAGCTTGCAATTTTGCAGAGGGAATAGAGAATCCGGACAGGTGCGTCCATGATTAATTCTGCTTTGGGAAGCAGAGCTATCATTCAACTCCTCCCTTGTGAATATATAAATATATATATATATATATATATATATATATATATATATATATATATATATATATATATATATATATATATATATATATATATATATATATATATATATATCTTTCATTCAACACACCAGCCGTATCCCACCGAGGCGGGGTGGCCCAAAAGGAAAAACGAAAGTTTCTCCTTTTACATTTAGTAATATATACAGGAGAAGAGGTTACTAGCCCCTTGCTCCCGGCATTTTAGTCGCCTCTTACAACACGCATGGCTTACGGAGGAAGAATTCTGTTCCACTTCCCCATGGAGATAAGAGGAAATAAACAAGAATAAGAACTAGAAAGAAAATAGAAGAAAACCCAGAGGGGTGTGCATATATGTGCTTGTACATGTATGTGTAGTGTGACCTAAGTGTAAGTAGAAGTAGCAAGACGTACCTGAAATCTTGCATGTTCATGAGACAGAAAAAAGGACACCAGCAATCCTACCATCATGTAAAACAATTACAGGCTTTCGTTTTACACTCACTTGGCAGGACGGTAGTACCTCCCTGGGCGGTTGCTGTCTACCAACCTATATATATATATATATATATATATATATATATATATATATATATATATATACATATACATATATATATATACATATTATATATATATATACATATATATATATATACATATATATATATACATATACATATATATATATATATTATATATATATATATATATATATATATATATATATATATATATATATATATATATATATATATATATATATATATATATATATATATATATATATATATATATATACATATATATATATATATATATATATATATATATATATATATATATATATATATATATATATATATATATATATATATATATATATATATATATGTCGTGCCGAATATGTAAAACTGGTCCTTTCTAAAATTTTATCTTATACTTTTAAAGATATATTTTTTTCATTAATGTTGATGTAAAAATTTATAATTTTGCTCCAAAAGAATCTTAGAAAACTTACCTAACCTTATTATAACAAGAACAATTTATTTTAGCCTAACCCAGCTAAATATATTTTAGATTTATTTACAATAATTTAATACTAAACAAACACACACACACACACATACATACATATATATATTATATATATATATATATATATATATATATATACATATATATATATATATATATATATATATATATATATATATATATATATATATATATATATATATATTATTTTCTTAACACACTGGCCGATTCCCACCTAGGCAGGGTGGCCCGAAAAAGAAAAACTTTCATCATCATTCACTCCATCACTGTCTTGCCAGAAGGGTGCTTTACACTACAGTTTTTAAACTGCAACATTAACACCCCTCCTTCAGAGTGCAGGCACTGTACTTCTCATCTCCAGGACTCAAGTCCAGCCTGCCGGTTTCCCTGAATCCCTTCATAAATGTTACTTTGCTCACACTCCAACAGCACGTCAAGTATTAAAAACCATTTGTCTCCATTCACTCCTATCAAACACACTCACGCATGCCTGCTGGAAGTCCAAGCCCATCTCACACAAAACCTCCTTTACACCCTCCCTCCAACCTTTCCTAAGCCGACCCCTACCCCGCCTTCCTTCCACTACAGACTGATACACTATTGAAGTCATTCTGTTTCGCTCCATTCTCTCTACATGTCCGAACCACCTCAACAACCCTTCCTTAGCCCTCTGGACAACAGTTTTGGTAATCCCGCACCTCCTCCTAACTTCCAAACTACGAATTCTCTGCATTATATTCACACCACACATTGCCCTCAGACATGACATCTCCACTGCCTCCAGCCTTCTCCTCGCTGCAACATTCATCACCCAAGCTTCACACCCATATAAGAGCGTTGGTAAAACTATACTCTCATACATTCCCCTCTTTGCCTCCAAGGACAAAGTTCTTTGTCTCCACAGACTCCTAAGTGCACCACTCACCCTTTTCCCCTCATCAATTCTATGATTCACCTCATCTTTCATAGACCCAATATATATATATATTGACATTCATACACACACACACACTCACACACACATAAATATTAACCTTTTGAAGGTTATACTAGAACCTAGACACACATTGCCATTAAGCTCAGGTTTGGACTGTATAACATTCTTAAATCTAACCTATGTAGGAGCCTTTGCTATGACGATAGTAAGTCGTTGACAATTGGTTAATCCAAACACAGCAATGTTACATGAGAAAACCTTTATTAAGACATTTTTTTAACCTTGTGATAAACAGGAGGTGAAAGGTCGTGTCATTGATGGTATACACGAATTTAAGTAGGGCAGTATACCTTGGCCTAGGCAGGGCGGTGTACCTAAGTCTAGGCAGAGTGATATACTCAGATCCAGAAAGTGTAGTATACCCAGGCTGTCAGAATATCCAGTATACCTGGACCTAAGCAGAGCAACATACCCAGATCTTGGTCCATGCTGGGCAGTATACCCGGGTAATAAAACTAGACAAGGAAGTATTCCTAGATGTTGATGCAAGAGAGTATACCCGCGACCAGACAGATTCTGGGTCTAGGCAGGGCAGTATACCCAGATGCTAGGTCTAGACAGTGTAGTATAACTGGGCCTAAGCAGGGAAGAATACATGGGTTAAAGCAAGGCGATGTACTTAGTCTGCTCTGGGCACTATGCTCAGGTGGTGAGGCAAGGCAGTATTCCCGGGACAAGGGTCTAGGTAGGACAGTATACTAGTATACTCAGGTCCTGGGTCTAGACAGGGTAGTATACCAAGGTTATAGCGGAGCAGTGTACTAGTTCTGTACCTGGGACTAGGCAGTGCAGTACACCCTGGTCAAGGGTCTAGGCCAGTCACTACACTGGATCTATACAGATTAGTATACACGAATCTAAGAATGGCAATTTACCTAGTTGTAGGCAGGACAGTACGCCCTGGACTAGACAAAGCAGTATACACAGCTCGTGGGTCTACTTATAGCAGTGTCCCTTGGTGATGGGGCAGGTAGGGAGAGCAAAGGTGATGATGGTGTCCACACCTGAGCCCTAATAAAAGGTCCTATCAGACAGGTCCTGGGCCACTCCTTCCTATCGCCCGAGCATTGGTCCTGCCTGTGTTTACGGTCACTCGATGACAAAAATATCTTCTATGTTTTCCAAGGAGGTAAATATGAGGCCGCTTCCTGTTATTATTTTGAAGTAACTGATTGATCCGTAACCCGATTTCTGAATTGTAGTATTTTATATACCGTCAATCACTGCGTAAACAGCTCCTAGGTGTCTGTGGAAGGTATTCTCATATTTGATGAAGATTAGACACATGTGCAACATCTGGGTATCTTTATTGTAGACGTTTCACCATCTCATTTTTATTTTCATTTCACCTCTTCACATCTTATTAACGCTCGACGTCCGTCGTAAATTTAGTAGCCTGGAACAAATTACTGTATGTGTCGACACGTCTATATTTCAGTAGCCAGTGTCACTTTAACGGTGACAGGGCGCTCGTTATCCGGCGCTAACGACCCTCCCAATCACAATACTTAGGGCGCTATTACCCACCAGCTAAATGAACTGCCGTATAATCGATTTCGGAGACCTTATCTGTTTGTTTGTCTCCCGATATATCTCGGGGAAAATGATAGAATCTGTTCCTATTTCGGTAGATGGGTTAGGCGGAGAACCAGAGCAGGTAATTGGCTTTGAAGTTGACATTCTGGCAAATTGGGAGACGCTGTCTTTAATGTTGCTGTTGTCTTGGCCGCTGTGATCGAGGCTGCTGCCATCCTGGATGCTTTGATTACGGCTGCTGTCGTCCTTGACGCTGTGATCACATTCGTTGTTACCTTGAGTACTGTTCTCTTGAACGCTGTCAATGTTACTGTCACTTTTTCAGTCACTGTCGTCTTTAATTCTGTCGTCTTGGGCAATGTCATCTTATGCGATATCGTTGCGGCCATCGTCGTCATGACAAGTGTCGTTGTGGATGTTGTCGTTCCGGGAAATTAAAAAAAATGCACTCTCCACTGAGCAGTGCAGAATGCTCAGTATACCTGGATCTAAGAAGGGCAGTATACTATACTATGAAACTAAGCAAGGCAGTTTTGACAAGTGCTGAGGCAAGGAACATAGTACTGAAGAAATCTTCACTATCGCAGCGTGGGCAGCAAGTGGTAAAGGACATTATTATCGTATATCGAGGCATCAGTCAGAGACTGGGTCGTCTTGTTCCAGCCTCCAGCTGTAATAACAAGGGAAAAAAAGGACACTTCGTCCAGAATTGCTGCTACGTCACGTGTGACATCATCCAGTACCAAAACAATTGTGGTCAGCTAATTTCTCTAATTGGAAGTCTATTTTTTTTTTTTGCTGTTTCGGTGTCCTTGATAATGTCTGTTGGCCGTCACCTGCAGGACTCAACAACTCTACTTTCATCACACATCACCTATACTTTAACTCTCAGCAGTACGTGTTGCCTATACTTTCACTCTGGTGGTACCCACCAGCCATACTTTAGTTCTCAGTGGTATCCATCACCCATACATTCGTTGTCCGTGGTATCAGTCACCCATACTTTCATTCTCAGTGATGCTCATCTGTCACATCACTCTAGTGTTACCCAGCACTATACTTGGTTTATAGGGATGGTATAATTACTATCTAGCATGTACTGAGGTAGAGGGGACCGGGGCAATGGAATACAAGGGATACCTTCCTGGGATCACGCGTCTGTCAGCGTATCTGGGAGATTTCAGAAGCTAGAAAAAAAATTATATATAGCTTATGTGGCACTCGCTATGGTGGAGCTTATTAGTTTTTTGGCGTTTGAGAGAGAGTGCCTTGAATCATCTGAAGGGTTCTTGATCCAGTGAAAAGGAGTATCTCTCCACTTCCTTGGATTAAACTTTATTACCTCAGTTTCCTCAGGTGCTGTATGATCATAACGGGTTTAGTGTTTTATGAATATAATGATATCAATTTTTATCCCATGAAGCACCTGACGTCACGTGATGTCTCACATATGTAGCTGTCACCTGACATCCCTTGATGTCTCCCACATGCAGCTGTCACCCGACATCATCTGAAGTCTCACACATGCAGCTGTCACCTGACAACCCTTGATGTCTCACACATACGATTGACACTTGACATCCTGCTAAGTCTTACTTCCCGTCTAATGCCAACTTCTGGTCTCCATCTCATGTTTCCAACTTCCAGACATGACCAACAGGGCTTCAAGCTTATAAATATTTCTCCTAGTTGTGGCGTGGTTGTCTGCATGATGAGTACACTTCTCATGATAGTCTGTGTCCTAGTTGTGGCGTCGTTGTCTGCACGCTGAGTACGCTTCTCATAATAGTCTGTGTCCTAGTTGTGACGTGATTGTCTGCACGCAGAGTACGCTTCTCATAATAGTCTGTGTCCTAGTTGTGGCGTCGTTGTCTGCACGCTGAGTACACTTCTCATGATAGTCTGTGCCCTAGTTGTGGCGTCGTTGTCTGCACGCTGAGTACACTTCTCATGATAGTCTGTGTCCTAGTTGTGGCGTCGTTGTCTGCACGCTGAGTACACTTTTCATGATAGTCTGTGTCCTAGTTGTGAGGTGGTTGTCTGCACGCTGAGTACACTTCTCATGATAGTCTGTGTCCTAGTTGTGACGTGGTTGTCTGCACGCTGAGTACGCTTCTCATAATAGTCTGTGTCCTAGTTGTGGCGTCGTTGTCTGCACGCTGAGTACACTTCTCATGATAGTCTGTGCCCTAGTTGTGGCGTCGTTGTCTGCACGCTGAGTACGCTTATCATAATAGTCTGTGTCCTAGTTGTGACGTGGTTGTCTGCACGCTGAGTACACTTCTCATGATAGTCTGTGTCCTAGTTGTGGCGTGGTTGTCTGCACGCTGAGTACACTTCTCATAATAGTCTGTGTCCTAATTGTGGCGTCGTTGTCTGCACGCTGAGTACACTTCTCATGATAGTCTGTGTCCTAGTTGCGGCGTAGTTGTCTGCACGCTGAGTACACTTCTCATAATAGTCTGTGTCCTAGTTGTGACGTCGTTGTCTGCACGCTGAGTACACTTCTCATGATAGTCTGTGTCCTAGTTGTGGCGTGGTTGTCTGCACGCTGAGTACACTTCTCATAATAGTCTGTGTCCTAGTTGTGACGTCGTTGTCTGCACGCTGAGTACACTTCTCATGATAGTCTGTGTCCTAATTGTGGCGTGGTTGTCTGCACGCTGAGTACACTTCTCATAATAGTCTGTGTCCTAGTTGTGGCGTCGTTGTCTGCACGCTGAGTACACTTCTCATGATAGTCTGTGTCCTAGTTGTGGCGTCGTTGTCTGCACGCTGAGTACACTTCTCATAATAGTCTGTGTCCTAGTTGTGGCGTGGTTGTCTGCACGCTGAGTACACTTCTCATAATAGTCTGTGTCCTAGTTGTGACGTCGTTGTCTGCACGCTGAGTACACTTCTCATGATAGTCTGTGTCCTAGTTGTGTACACTTCTCATAATAGTCTGTGTCCTAGTTGTGGCGTCGTTGTCTGCACGCTGAGTACACTTCTCATGGACGATGATAGTAACGTTCGATTTTACCCTTTACTGCACGAAATCATTTATCATTAGGTTTGAAATGAGCTTAGGTAAACAGCTCTAAGCTTGTAAAATTGATTCGGGTAAAGGAAATTGATTGTTTTAGTTTTCGCAGAGTAGAAATACATGTTAAATACTCTAGTTAAGCCATGAATGTGGTTGGTGAGTAAGACACATGTGCAACAGTTAGGTATCTTCTTTATTGTTGAAACGTTTCGCCTGCACAGTAGGCTTCTTCAGTCAAATATAGTTAACAGAAGTAGCAGAGAAATAAAAATAATATAATCTGTCCATCAACTGATTACATTATCATCAATTCACTACAGCACCTGCTGTCTTACTCATCAACTTGTCGGTGTTTTATTTAATTTCCAACATATCCATCAACATGCCGTCAATTATCCATAGTGTCCCCAGTTGTGGCAAGATCTCTTTAGTCTGCTAGCTGTCAGTGAGCAAACCATACCAAGGGTGAGGATAGAACCCGCGACCAGTCATAAAACTCCAGACCGACGCGTTAGCCACCGGGCCAGCTGGCTACAGTAAGATTCATCCAACTAGGTATATTTATGCACCATAGGAAGGTTAGCATAGACATCACTGTGACCACAAATACAAGTTTTTACAGATGAATCTCCCGCCAGCGTGGCCGTGACGAACTCTAGCTTAAGTCCCCTCAAAGCCGTCATCATGACAGATATTAAATTATTATGAGAACTTGTTACGTCAACGTTACCAGGACGAGGCTGTTCAAGGGGCGTACCGAGTGGAAAACGTTGAGGTTCAGAGGATTTTTGACGTAGAGCTTGTATAATGAGCAGTATGAAGCAGAGTGTACACAGTCTAGGAGTGCAAGCCGTCTTCGTGTTGTAAGATCACAGAAGTAGGCGACCATTGTCTCGTATACTGAGTTACATAGTCGCTAGAAGGAATTCAGGGAATATCAGGTACCCGAAATCTAGGATTGAATGCTTCTGCTGTGAATGGATTTTTTTTCGTTGACATTCTGCTATAATGAAGCGCCTCTCCCAGGTTTGCTGAGGGATGGTAACTGAAGAGCATAGCAATGAAAGAACACTGCAGCAGGCCTACCGGCCCATAATAATGACAATCCTTCTCAAATCTTAACGTATAACAAAAATATTTGCCCGACCCATTTTCAAGGCTACCACTCAAACACGACCCCTTGTGCAACACAAGTTAGTAGAGTCGTGGATAATCTGTTCAAGAAAACTTTTGACGCTAGCCGCATCCATCAACGTATGCACCAAAGCTTAGCTAATCAGGAACTGAACTGAACTTGCCATATTCCCTCTTGAATACAGCCAAGAGATTGTTGGTAATTCCCCTCTTGTTTGAAAGAAGGGCGTTGAAAAGTCTTGGTCCCTTCACGCTTATAAGTTTTCTCTGCCATATTTCTTCATTTCATAGGGAGTGATTTCTATGTGCAGATTTAAGAGCAATTCCTCTAGAATTTTTAAGGTGTATATTATAATGTATGCTTCTCACCTGCTTCCCAAACATAGGTCAAGACACGTCAAGCGGCACCATGGTACCAATGATAGAGGCGTTTGGCTGAATTTATAAGAGCAGTGAAAGTTCTCTGTACATTCTCCGGAGTCTTTTAGAGTACAGAAGTATCCTGACCTAGAAAAATCAAGTGACTTGAAGAATACAGTGGCTTGGCATCGCTTGTTTTGAAGATTCTAGTTATCCTGTCTATCATTTTCCTTGCGGTTGTGATAAAGTCACTATTGTAACCCTTGAAAGTGAGATCTAACATTGTTACTCAAGCCCCTCACGTTACACCTTCACACTATGTAGTGATACAACTTTGGACGCCCACAATACTTTGTTTCTTCTCAGGTGTTTAAAACCTCGTGAGAAGATATATGAAGTGTGCTGAGATTTTTGACTGAGATTCAGATATGAATATATTAAGGTATGCGCCCTTAAAGGACATCAAAAAACTGAGTGGAAATGACGAACTCCTGAGATGAATATTTAGGAAAGAACTAAATTTGACACTGGAAGGTCACTAATGGGACCAAACAATATGAAATATGAATTTGCAAATCAACACAGATAGTTTACAATAAAATGGTATAAAATACCGACAGGTTGTTTAGGTAAGACATATATGCAACAGTTAGGTATCTTTATTTCGAAACGTTTCGCCTACACAGTAGGCTTCTTCAGTCGAGTACAGCGAAGTAGATAGAAGCAGAAGAGACTTGAAGACGATGTAATTATTCCAGACAATGGAACAATACTCTTCTCCAGACTAAGGGACTGACCACCTCAAAACTTTAAGGGTGATGGACTGATTACATCGTCTTCAAGTATCTTCTGCTTCTATCTACTTCGCTGTACTCGACTGAAGAAGCCTACTGTGTAGGCGAAACGTTTCGAAATAAAGATACCTAACTGTTGCATATGTGTCTTACCTACACACACAGATAGTTTAGTTGCATTTCTGTCATCGTGACTAAGTTTGGTTGCTCTACCTTTCATGAGGACTGAGTTACAGAAAAAAATATAAATAAACGTTCATAAATATTTATAAGTCAACGCAAAGATGTTTGTTCAAAAGTATTTATAGAGATTTATATATTATAGCACTTTTTTAAGAGAGCAAAAAAAAAAAAACTTAAGTCAGTATGTCAAAGAAAAATTTGCATACACTGTTCATAAATCGTCAAGTTAATCTGATTCATGGTGTAAAAATCTGATAAATGAAAATATATAACTGCACACTAAGTGGCCCAGTTAAATCCTTTGTATATGTATAATACCAATATTTTCAATATACACTCGAAATATATCCCAGTTAATATTGTTATCTCATTTCATATGATTGTTTTGTTTTACAACACTGTACATAGAACTATTAAAATATTTCGACTCTTTTAAGCTGTAATATTCCACGAAGCCAGAAGATAGACACAGTGGTGAACCTTCTAATGATATTTGATCACATGTAAACAATTGAAAAATCACACGTGAATAGTTTGAAGTTATAAACAAATAATTTCAAACAATCTGAACCCCGATCTGCATGGCGTCGATTAATTTCCTTTAATCAGCTTTTATATTTCTTCTCCCAAGTCTCCTTCTGTGGTCAGCGCAGCGTCAGCGGCCCCCAGGGGAAGATCTCTTATCGGTTATCGCATCGCAAAATGGTATACCTGGAAGAGGAGGAGGCGTCGGCAATGACAAGCCGGGAGTGATTATCAGAATTGGTTCAAGCGCCTAGTGTGGGTTATTAGCTGGTTGAGGGTGATGAGTTAGCTGGAGGCGAGTATCAACCTACCCCTTCATCCTGTTGATGTGGATGACTAGTGAGGTTAGGGAGAATTTCGCTAAAAGAATTTTCTTATTTCTATTTGTCGTCCGATTTTCATTCATTTTTCCTGTTTGAATAAGTGTATAAACTTCATTACAAGTTTCATTAAGATCAGCCAACAAACAAATGAATAAAAAAATATTCTGAAGATTGGATTTAGCATCCGCAATGCATATATTGGCACTGCCAAAAGTATTTTAGGCACTCCCTACTGATAAAACAATGTTAAACCGAGAAATACGATAATGTACCTTATTTTCATCCCTTAAAGTTAGTAAGTTTTTCATATTTAATAAAATATCTACCCTTTAAGCCCCCCCAACTTAGACAAGCCTTCCTGTATGTTCCTAGTAACGACTGTAGTATCGTCCAACAGACCTCACGCTGCTACACTACGCGTTACCTCCTCTTGGAGTCTATTCCAGCTCTCTGCCATTCCGTGAAGACAAAATATAGTATTCCTTTGACAGGGTTATTTTCTCAGTTTAAAATTATGACCTGCTCTAGTTGTTGGCTTGCAGTTACCTAGTTGTGCTAGGGCTAGGCTCTAGGTTTCGAGCCCCGTCTTCGCTCTTCGATTAAATTTTGTGGCATATTCACTTCCTTTTTAAACTTTGTCAGGAACTTTCTTATCCGCGAATTTGGCTGTACTCAACTGCATCCCTTCCTCTTTCATCCCTTAGTTCGCCACTCTCACACTGAGGGATTTATTCCATATAATCCGCTAGCTCATCTGAATATATGATTTCCGTGTTTGCTATCATGTAGCCTCTGGCTGTTTCCTCCTCCGTAGATGTAAAATGTACCTCTTGTATCGTCAAATGTATTCCCTCT
Organism: Cherax quadricarinatus; assembly: GCF_038502225.1. Lineage (NCBI taxonomy): Eukaryota > Metazoa > Arthropoda > Malacostraca > Decapoda > Parastacidae > Cherax > Cherax quadricarinatus. The sequence goes on from NC_091381.1 coordinate 2,865,285, forward strand.
CAAATCCAACACCAGCCTTGAAATTAATCTTGAATTTTCTTGAGGTGAGTGATGAGGGGTTCTATACGGGCTCCACTTACTCCAGTACTAATATTATGACAGTGATCAGGATGGAGGCTTATTAAGATTCTTGAAATATTTGTGCTAGAACTTTTTCTTAGGGACTATTACTTGTAACTTCTGGCGTCCGATGCTTCACCCCTCACCATGACTGCTTTTAGTCTTCTTGAACCACTGACGCGTTCTTCCCATCAGCCGTTCTAATATTTCCAGCCGTCTCTGGCTGCGGTATAGCGTCCGATGCCCATTCTCGTTAGTTCTGTTGATTTCCATTTGCGTTTAGTTGTTCCATATTATTCAAAGGCAGGATTTTCCTTCGCTAAACTCGTGTTGGTGTTTTTTGCTGAAAGCTTTTCAGACGTTTTACCAATTTCCTGTATATTGTAACTAGGCGAGAAATAAGTAGCATATCTGTTTGACGCTTATAAGACGAACGATGTTACAGAAAAGAAGGATTAAAATAAGCGTCGTTATTTAGACTCAGCGGTCATTAGGTATCCCTTCAGGGATACCTTTAAGGGTTGCCAGAATTTCAGTTTACCTCTTCTGAACGGCTCCAATATTTAACGGCTGATGCATCTTAGAGCCAGAAGAGTACCTCTTAAGTTTAATGGCGTGCCGGCAAGTTTAATGGCGTGCCGGCAAGTTTCTTGATGTATTTAAATAATAATAAAAAAAAACTTGGAAGTGTCGTAATCCGTGCCATAACAGGAGAACGACTCATCTGATCGGGTTCAGATTCTCACAAAGGTGTTGTTTCCCGAACAGAAGGTTCACCCAGCTAGTGGGTTGCATAAGTTTCAGTTTGCCAGTTTTATTGAATACTAAATAGTGATATTCATTTTTTATTCAGTAACTAACGAATGCCTCTTCTGAATGACTTCAAAATAATACAGACGATGCATTTTATAATAAAGATGAAAATCTACAAGTCTAGTCCGAGTAGCTGTGAATTTTGAAATCTAAATGAAATATAAAAGAGACTTAGAATCGTTGTGTACGAATGGTATATAATACCGACAAGATGAAAGTAAGACACATGTGCAACATCCGGGTATCTATATTGTAGACGTTTCGCCATCCAGTGGCTTTATCAATACAAATTCTAGGACATAACTTGAAGACAGTAGAACTATGTACAGAAGATGAGGTAATCAGTCCCTCAACCTTGGAGTAGGTGCGAACAGTACCACGACTATGGTGCTGTTCGCACCTACTCCTAGGTTGAGGGACTGATTACCTCATCTTCTGTACATAGTTCTACTGTCTTCAAGTTATGTCCTAGAATTTGTATTGATAAAGCCACTGGATGGCGAAACGTCTACAATAAAGATACCCGGATGTTGCACATGTGTCTTACTTTCATCAGACTTAGAATCGTTGGAATCAGATCAGTTACTCGATAATGCATTTTCTGATCGACTTCAAACTTTTACCACTCACTTTCACCTGTGTAAATTTCAATTAGCCAATTTTAAATAAGTCAGTTGTTGTCCATGTAATACCTAGTGAATGACTCTTCTGGTCGGCTTCAAATCCTAAATGCTGATGCATTTTAGTAAGAAATATATTAATTTTGAGTTGTGTGGGTTCCAATTTGCTATTTTCAGAGAATTTTATCATATTGGGTTTAAAAAAATATTAAAAAAAAATTCTTACAAGATTGTAAAGAATTTTAAATGGAATATAAATATGAACTGCAAACTGAAAAAAAAAAATCTGTGGATTTATGGCGTTTTAAAGTTTAATGCTGTGAGACTCCTATTTTTCGTAATTTTTTTTCAGAAAATTTTTCGTTTGCTTTACTACAATTTTTTAAATTTTCGGTTATTACTATAGACCGCTTTGTTTGATCGACTTTAAAATTTCAACACTTGTGTTTTTCCAGTAAGTTCTGTTTAAGAGAAACAATATATAATTACAAAATGTCACATACAAAGCCCAAATTCAATAATAAAAAAAATAATGCTTAACAGTTTGAAACCGAGCAGAAAAGTCATTCTGTAGTTATTACTTAGAAGCTAATTTTCTTCATAACTGACGTTTTAAACTTTACATAGATTAAAGTGAAAGCCAAGATTTTCTACTTACACTGTGTGTGTGTGTGTGTGTGTGTGTGTGTGTGTGTGTGTGTGTGTGTGTGTGTGTGTGTGTGTGTGTGTACTCACCTTTTTGTACTCACCTATTTGTGGTTGCAGGGGTCGATTCACAGCTCCTGGTCCCCGCCTCTTCACTGGTCGCCACTAGGTTCACTCTTTCTCTCTTCCATTAGCTTTATCATATTTCTTCTTTAAGCTATGTGTGTGAATCCTGCCTCCACTACATCACTCTCCAGACTGTTCCACTTCCTGACAACTCTGTGACTGAAGAAATACTTCTTAACATCCCTGTGATTCATCTTCATGAGTTTTCAACTTCCAGTTGTGACCCCTAGTTGCTGTGTCCCATCTCTGAAACATTCTGTCCCTATTCACCTTGTCAATTCCTCTTAGTATTTTATAAGTCGTTATCATGTCTTCCCTGTTCCTCCTGTCCTCCAGTGTCGTCAGGTCGATTTCCCTTAACTTCTAATCGTAGGACATACCCCTTAGCTCAGGGACTAGTCTTGCTGCAAATCTTTGTACTTTCTCTAATTTCTTGACGTGCTTGACCAGGTGTGGGTTCCATACTGGTACTGCATACTCCAATATGGGTCTGACATACACCTGTGCACAGTGTCTTGAATGACTCCTTACTAAGGTGTCAAAGCGATATTCTTAAGTTTGTCAGGCGCCCATTTGCTGCAGCAGTTATTTGGTTGATGTTCGCCTCAGCTGATGTGCTCGGTATGATCCTTTTCCTTGAGTGAGGTTTGTAGCTTTTGCTCCCCCTTCCAGCCTGTACTCCGTCTGCGGTCTTCTTTGACATTCCGCAATCTTCATACCTGGAGACAGTTGTTGAACCATGCGTGCAGCCTGTCCAGATCCCTTTGTAGTCCTACCTGATTCTCATCCATTTGAATTCTCCACACTAGCTTCACATCGTCTGCAAACAAGGACATCTCTGAATCTATCCCTCGCGTCATGTCATTCACATATACAAGGAACAGCACCGGCGCTAGGATCCATTGTGGATCCCCGCTCGTCAGAGGAGCCAATTCTGACACTTTGTCACATACCATCACTTGTCGTTTCCTCACTGTCAGATATTCTCTATTCCTCTGCAGTGCCTTTCATGTTATTCCTGCCTGGTCCTTTAGCTTTTGTACTAATCTCTTGAGCAGAACTATATCGAAAGCCTTCTTACAGTACACGAAAAGGCATTCTATCCATCCCTCTCTCCTGCCTTACTTCTGTGACCTTGTCGTAAAACTCCAGTAGGTTTGTGACAAAGGATTTCTCTTCCATGAAATCGTGCTGGTTATCGTGTATAAGTTCATTCCTTCTAGTTGCTCCACAACTCTTCTCCTGATAAGCTTCTCCGTGATGTTGCGTACTATACATGTCAGTGACACTGGTCTGTAGTTTAATGCTGCCTGTCAATCTCCATTCTTAAAAGTTCGAGCTACATTTGCTGTCTTCCACACCTCAGGTAGTAGCCCTGTTTCGATAGATATGTTGAAGATTATTGTTAGTTTCACACACTGCTTCCGCTCCCTCTCTCAGGACCCACGGAAGTATGTTGTCCGGTCCCACAGCCTTTGAGGTATCTAGTTCACTTAGCAACCTCTTCATCTCCTCCTCGGCTGTGTGTACTGTGTCCAGCACTTATTGATGTCCCCTAACATTCGTGTTTGCTGGAATCCTTTCTGTCTCCACTGAAAATACTTCCTTAAATCTCGTGTTGAGCTCTTCACATACTTCTTCGTCGTTTCCTGTGATCTCTCCTCCTTCCTTCCTCATCCTGATTACCTGGACCTTGACTGTTGTTTTCCAACTGATGTGGCTGTACAACAGCTTATTGTTAGATTTGGCTTTCGACACAACATTGTCGTTTTATCATGCAGTAGCATAAGCTATATATAAGAAATGTTTAGTGAGAGAGAGAGAGAGGAGGAAAAGGGAAGAGGTAAGTGGGACAGTGTGGAAGAAGGAGTGAGGGAGGAAAGGAAGGAGACAGGAACAGTAAGAGAGGAATGAGACAGATCTTATCTTGATACTTCGTCACAAATCACAAGTGATGTCGAGTGTCTGTTGTTCCTACTAGAAATTTATCTCTGAAGATATTGAAGTCCAGGTAGTGGAGCCCAGGTAGTGGATTCCAGGTAGTGGATCACAGAGAGTGGATCCCAGGTAATGGATCCCAGGTAGTGGATCCCAGGTAGTTGAACCCAGGTAGTGGAACCCAGGTAGTGGAGTCCAGGTAGTGGAGATCAGGTAGTGGATCCCAGGTAGTGGAGCCCAGGTAGTGGAATCCAGGTAGTGGATCCCAGGTAGTGGATCCCAGGTAGTGGATCCCAGGTAATGGAGCCCAGGTAATGGAACCCAGGTAGTGGAGCCCAAGTAGTGGAACCAGGTAGTGGATCCCAGGTAGTGGATCCCAGGTAGTGGAGCCCAGGTAGTGGAGCCCAGGTAGTGGATCCCAGGTAGTGGACCCCAGGTAGTGGAGCCCAGGTAGGGGAGCCCAGGTAATGGAGCCCAGGTAGTGGAGCCCAAGTAGTGGAACCAGGTAGTGGATCCCAGGTAGTGGAGCCCAGGCAGTGAAGCCCAGGTAGTGGATCCCAGGTAGGGGAGCCCAGATAGTGGAGTCCAGGTAGTGGAACCCAGGCAGTGAAGCCCAGGTAGTGGAGCCCAGGCAATGAAGCCCAGGGAATGTGGAACTCAGGTACTGCAACCCGGGGAGTGTGGAGCCCAGGTTCTGGAGTCCGGGGAGTGTGGAGCCCAGGTAATGGACTTCATATAGTGGAACCAGGGGAATGTGGAGTCCAGGTAGTGAAACGCCCGTGAAGTGTGGATCCCAGGCAGTGAAGCGCCCGGGGGACGTGGAGCCAAGGTAATGGAGCCCGGGGAATGTGGAGCCCAGGTATTTATTTGGACCTGACGATGCTGCGTCGACAGATGATGGTAACACAAACCTTCTCGCCTAAGATGTTTGTATATGTTACGTAACAACCTGGAGGGCCATATTATGTGCCTGGAATCCTACGCTGTTCTAAACACAGCCTTGAAAATCAGCGTGGCGAATCTCGGTTTATCTGTCGTAAAAACCATCGAAAGTTCAGTGGAAAATGCTCGTGAGATGGGAGGCTGCATCCCGTTATTTATTATATCTTTGACATATATTACGTATGTATTACATATTATATTAGTGGGAAGCGCTAAACTCTTAAGGGTCACACATCGCCTGGGATTATTCAAAAGAAGCGGAGGATGTCTCCTGTTCCCTGGATGAAGACCTCATCCCCCCTTCAAGCATCATCTTGAAGGGATTATTCATATTAAAATATACTTTGAAAACGGTAATTTTAATTTCTTTCTTATTGGCGAAATTATTCTATATCTATATCTAACACGTGAATAATTTAATTTATGCATACAATTTTATCTTAGCATTGTACGTAAGTCTTCAGCCACACTTGACGATGATTTTACTCGTGGCTTAACCGTCTGGGCCACTGGTGATGCTGTCGACTACTTCACTAAGAAAAGGAAGCGAGGTTAAGAGAGCTTGCAGACAGCTTATTTCCACCCCATCTGCTGTCAATGCGTCCTGACCCGCTCTTCGGTCCGTTGCCTCTCCGAACTACTAACGCGATCTCGGCTTTACTTGTCAGAATTCTCAGAGGAAGAGTATATACTCAGCTATTTCAACTCCCTATTACTAGGGTCGATCCCCTTCAAATCTCATGGCTCTTATCATACCTATTTATGAAATCTGCCCCCACCACAACTTCTCAAGAATCAGTTCACTTCCTAACAACCTTGAAGTTGAAGAAATTCATCCTGACAACACTGAGATTGAAGAAATATTTCTTGGCAATCTTGATGTTGAAGAAATATTTTTAGGCAACCCTGAGGTTAAAGAAATATTTCCTGTTAAGCCTGAGGCAGAAGAAATATGTGTATTTAGTTGCAGATCTGAGAGTTGAAGAAATATTTCCTTGCAGCACTGAAATGGAGAATTACTTCCTGACAACCCTGTGTTTGAAAAAAGAAATCGAGACTGATATCCTAGTGATCTGACTGTCTACGATACCGGTTTCAGTCCCTGGAACAGTCTCTTCCAGTTCACCCTTGTATGTTCTTGATATTAAGCCAGTGTCGTATTCCTGTTGTTCCTTCTAAACTTTGATTTCGTCAGTTTTAGTTCCTTTAGTCTCCTCTCAGTGTTCAGTATTCTTTGCTCCTGGGCGAGTTTTTGTTTATTCGGTGAAGGGAGATATTTTGAAGGTGAGGAGGAGGAGGATGGCCAGAGGAAGGGAGATGGGGAGTTTACCACTTTCACACGAGTGGGGAAGAGGTAAACCCTGAGTTAGGTGACGGTAGGTTAGCTTGCGTTATAATAAGTTTACATCCTATTTACCCAAAATATAAAAAATTTCACTGCAAAACTCGGTATTAAAAATTCACACAACACATAAACCGACAAGCAACTATACTCACTACATTCACCACATGTATTTGTAAGAACAACAAAATGTTGATATTAACAATAATAAAAGTTAATAATAATTGATAACTAATAATATTAACAATTATAGTGTTAATAAATGATATGAATTAATATGCAAGTCCAATATAATTATCTAAGCTGTTGACAGTAAGAAAGAGCTGTGTACTATAACTCAGTCATGATATCTTGACATATACAAACACGGTACAAATATAACCTCTGAGATGCATACACAATAATAAACACCTGCTATAAATATATGCAAATCAATGTCTTTTTATATACATGCCAATTAAGACACATGTGCAACAGTTGGGTATCTTTATTGTCGAGAGGTTTCGGCTACACAGTAGGCTTCATCAGTCGGGTACAGAGGCAGCAGGTGTAGTAGTGAAAAAAAGATGATATAATCAGTCCATCAACCTTGGAGAAAAAGTATTTGAGGTGGTCAGTCCCTCGGCCTGGAGAAGAGTTCAGCTCCATAGTCTGGAACCATATTCAGCATAAACACGATAGTTCGAAATATTAAACCCAGAATATACGAGCTAAATCTTATTCTTAAGGCACTTCCGTGAACGTCGAGGAACAACAATCATTCAAAGGCAAATGTTTAGTAAAATGTTTGTAGTCTTTTAGCTCTCAGTGATTTATTAAATAAAATACCCTCGACTGGTAGTGTCCAGGTTACCTACGTAGTCTTTAAACCTAACAAACCAATAATTAGCAATGTGCGCCATTAAAATAAAACTGAGATATTCCAAAGAGTGTCTTTATCTTCGGCGTGAGCATTATAAACCAGAATTTTAAGTTGTGTGTGACAGAGGCAAATTAAACCTCAATTTTCGTGTAAACAACTTTGCTGGTTACACCTGCGTCTCACATTATTTCGCTCACCGTTTGAGGAAATCGCTTAACAATTCTAAATATATAAGAGAGTCCCGGAGCCATTGTTCACGCTCATTAAATGGTGCACAGTGGTCGACCGAGTTATATATTACTGATTCGTCTTGGCCAAATTAATAGTTTCTCGAGGCGACTAGAGCACCAGCTCGCCTTGGTCGAGTGAAGACGTATATAAACAGCAGCAACAGCACTAACAGCCGCAGCACCACTACTATGAAGCAACAGCAGCAACTCCACAGAGCTACAGCAGCACGAACGCTAACAGAAAAGGCTCCACGGAGAAATAAACATGAATAAGAGAAGCTCTATAAAACAACAGCCGCAACTCCACTCAACAGATGCACCAACAGCAATTCCGCTGAGACACAACAGTAGCAACTTATTAAAGAGATATGTAATAACAGCAGCAGTTCCACTGTGAAACAGCAGCAGCCGCTGCAGTAACAGTACCATTAACACAAGAAGCAACAACAGGCAAGAACAGCAGCAGCAGCTTTACAGAACAAGAGGAAAAAACAGCACAAACAGCTTTACAGAACAACATTCAGCCTCAGCATGACTCAAGAAATCGTAATGACACGATTGCAAACAAACCATACCCCCGGCCGGGATTGAACCCGCGGTCATAGAGTCTCTAGAGACTCTATGACCTCGGGTTCAATACCGGCCGGGGGTATGGTTTATTCAGCCTCAGCAGCACCTTGACCTCAGCAGTAGAAACTATAGCCGCAACAGCAGCTCCACAAAACGTCAGCAGCAGCAGAAACTCTACAGATGAAGAGGCAAAAGAGTGGTAACAGAAGCTGCTCTAGCGAGAAACAGTCAGTATCAGTAACAGCAGCATCACAGGACAGGTAGTACTAGTAAACATGCGAGGTGTGTGCTGATGGCTTGCTTTCTTCTGTAACCTGACCCCAAACTTTGTGCGAATATATTTCGAGTCTAACGCTACGTGTGGGCTCTCCTCAGTGTGTATGTGTGTGTGTACTCACCTATTTGTACTCACCTATTTGTGGTTGCAGGGGTCGAGTCCTAGCTCCTGGCCCCGCCTCTTCACCGGTTGCTACTAGGCCCTCTCTCTCCCCGCTCCATGAGCTTTATCAAACCTCGTCTTAAAACTGTGTATGGTTCCTGCCTCCACTACGTCATTTTCTAGGCTATTCCACTGCCTTACAACTCTATGACTGAAGAAATACTTCTTACTATCTCTCTGACTCATTTGTGTCTTCAACTTCCAATTGTGGCCTCTTGTTTCTGTGTCCCCTCCCTGGAACATCCTGTCTTTGTCCACCTTGTCTATTCCACGCAGTATTTTATATGTCGTTATCATGTCTCCCCTGACCCTCCTGTCCTCCAGTGTCGTCAGGCCGATTTCCCTTAATCTTTCTTCATAGGACATTCCCCTTAGCTCTGTGTGTGTGTGTGTGTGTGTTAGTTAGTTAGTTACCATTTGGTCCTAGGCACATGTCGATTAGACACTAGGCCTGTTGTGTGTGTGTGTGTGTGTGTGTGTGTGTGTGTGTGTGTACTCGTCTAATTGTGCTCACCTAATTGTGGTTGCAAGGGTCGGTCCTCAGTTACTGACCCCGCGTCTCCTCTGGCCGGTGCTGGATCCTGGCTGCGTGAGCCCTATCGTACCCTCTCTTAAAGCTATGTATATATTCTGCTTCTACCACTTCGATGTCTATCAAGATCGTTCCACTTCTGGCCACTAAGGCTTAAGAAGTATTTTCAAACACTCCTGTGACTCATCTGTGCTTTTAACTTCCAGCTGTGACCTCTCCTGCTCTCCCTGTCAACCCTGTCAAGCCCTCTCAGTATTTTGTACGTCTTAATCATATCACCTCTGGCTCTTCTGTCTTCCAGTGCCGTTAGGTGTAGCTCCTCTAGCCTCACGTCACTGGCCATACCCTTCAGCTCTGGGACTAGTTTCGTTGCAAACCTTTATAATTTTTCCATCCTTACATTAACCATACGTGGATTCCATTCTGGCGCTGGTTACTCTACATTAAGCCTGAAATATGCTATATATAATGTCGTGAATGCCTCCTTGTTCATGTTTCTCAATGTTGCTGCAGCAAAAGCGAGATTGGCAAATATGCCAATCTCGCTTTTGCTGCAGCAGTTATTAGGTTGATGTATACCTCAGGGAAAAATGCTCGGTACAGTGCTCACCCCGAGGTCCTGCTATTTTAGGGAGGTTTACAGCTTTTGACCCTTTATGAGTGTGCATGTTTATCGATGTTAGCACACGTACCTTGTCCCAAGGTTCGTAGGTTCGAGTCTCCTTTGACCAGAGATTATATATATATATATATATATATATATATATATATATATATATATATATATATATATATATATATATATATATATATATATATATATATATATATATATATATATATATATATATATATAATTATTATTATTATTATTATTATTATTATTATGAATACATTCATGGGGAAGCACTAGATCTGCAGGGGTTGTGCAGCGCTTGGCGAATGAGAGGTAATCAGGTTAAATCCTAGGAGGGGTAAAGTAGATTTAGTTTCATGGATCAAGAGTCCTCTACTAGCATTTAGGCACCTTTCTGGAAGGGAACTTACCTGGTATATACTGGATACATACTACGCTTTGACCTGTCTCTGTAATTTAGGATGCTTATGTCTCTGTAACTTAGGATGCTGCTGTTTCTGTAACTCAACTAACTGCTGCCTCAGTAACTCGACTTACTATTGGTCTTCACCGCTGTCGGAAACCTTTAGGGGCTGCTGAGGCATCGACCTGAAATCTCCATCCTCGTCATTATTATTGCCTCAGCTACGCTGCCAATTACTGCCAACTCGTTACACTAACTACCACTGCACCAAAACCGTCTCACTGCCACTACCACCAACTAAAAGTATAATTAGCAGACGGGTATAGAGACCGATTGAAGTTTCGGTTATACATTTGTGCCGAGGAGAGAGCAGACCAACGGCAGGCCACCTACATCAACAGCTTAATCGAGGACTTTGTATACTCATTCCTCTTCAAGAAGGAACGTCTTGATGCTGTTGGTAGACTCTTGAAGCCAAATAATAGAAGTGCTCTTCACTTCCTCAGAAAAAACCCGATTACTTATTCATCAGGGGATCTTTCACCCTGACCGACCACTTCAAGGTGTGGTCTGGTATTGTATTTGTTTTTAAATCGCGGGTGAGTGCTAAACAATCATGGGTCCTTTAATGCGTGGGGAATAAGGGGCAATCAGGTTCGATCCATGAAAGGGAAAGAAAAGCCCATTTCGTTAGATAAATAACCTCTCATTGGTTTGCTTCACCTCGTAACTAAACCTGTCGCGGCAGATATCGTAATTTGTCAGATCAGACGACGTTTTCCCACTCTTCAGCACTGTAGTATATCCACTATAACTATAGCTTATCCACTCCGAGATCTGACTTGGGCATTCAGAGATGATCTGTATATAACTTATAACAGGTGATTATTTGACTTACTGTTGCCTTCCTGTCAGCTTATATTAGTTTGATCATTTTCTTATGACCTCTCTCATTATCACGAAGTTTACACCCATAGAACCGTCGCTCACTTGAAGTTTCGTGATATACCTTTCCCTGTAAACCCTAGAGGCTATTGTGAGTGAAATTCCCAGGAGATCTGGAGTTTCTAACATACTCAAACCACCCTTTTGTCGCTACAATCATTCTTCAGTCAAAGGCACCTAATTAACATTTCTTCCCCATTCTCAAAAATAATTAAACTTCTTGACTATGTCTGCATGCTTTTAGGCGTTGAGGAGCTCCCACGTGATTGGCTGATTAGATAGTTGCATTAATAAACATATATAGAGGTGTACATATATATACATATATATATATATATACATATATATACATATATATATATATATATATATAGATATATATATATATATATATAGATATATATATATATATATATATATATATATATATATATATATATATATATATATATATATATATATATATATATATTAATTTTAACACACAGATCATTACCCACTGAGGTAAAGCGACTCAAAAAAATACAAAAACTCATTCACCTTTATTTATTCCATTGTTGCCTTGGTAGAAGGTGCTGACATAGTTCAGATGTCCCTCTGAACTGCAACATCCCACCTACAGGGAACAAATGTATCTAACCAGTTTTTCTGATTTCCCACATAATTGTTACCTTGCCTACGTTCCATTAGCAAGTCTAGTCACAAAAAATCACTTGTCTCCACACCTCAACCCCTCCTCAGCTCTTTGAATTATACTTTTAGTATTCCCACACCTTCTAATCTTCACACTATATACTTTCTGCATAATATTTACACTAGTCATCGCTCTCAAACAAGATATCTCCACTGCTTCTACCCTCCTCACTGCAGTGTTTAACCCCCATGTTTCGTATCTACATAACAGTACACTATTCCCACACTCAGCCTTATATTCCCACACTCAGCCTTATATTCCCACACTCAGCCTTATATTCCCACACTCAGCCTTATATTCCACACTCAGCCTTATATTCCCACACTCAGCCTTATATTCCCACACTCAGCCTTATATTCCCACACTCAACCTTATATTCCCACACTCAGCCTTATATTCCCACACTCAACCTTATATTCCCACACTCAGCCTTATATTCCCACACTCAGCCTTATATTCCCACACTCAGCCTTATATTCCCACACTCAACCTTATATTCCCACACTCAGCCTTATATTCCCACACTCAGCCTTATATTCCCACACTCAGCCTTATATTCCCAAACTCAGCCTTATATTCCCACACTCAGCCTTATATTCCCACAAACGTCTGCTGTTCACTCTAACAATGCATAATTTATCTAAATAAAATTATCATGTTGCTCCCTCTAAAAACATGCTCCTGTACTAATATAAAAATCTAACATACTAACCATACCACGGGTGGGGATAGAACCCGCGGTCAGAGAGTCTCAAAACTTCAGACCGTCGCGTTAGCCACTGGACCAGCTAGCCACATTAAGATTCATCCAACTAGGTATATTTCTACACCATAGGAAGGTTAGCACAGGCACCACTGTGACCACAAATGCAAGTTTTTACAGACGAATCTCCAGCTAGCGTGGCCGTGACGAACTCTAGCTCGCGGGTTCAAATCCCCCCCGTGGTATGGTTTGTTTGCAATCGTGTCATTACGATTTCGTGAGTCATGTTAACGGCTTTGAGGGGACTTGAGCTAGAGTGCGTCACGGCCACGCTAGCTGGAGATTCGTCTGTAAAAACTTGCATTTGTGGTCACAGTGGTGCCTGTGCTAACCTTCCTATGGTGTAGAAATATACCTAGTTGGATGAATCTTATTGTGGGTAGCTGGTCCAGTGGCTAACGTGACGGTCTGAAGTTTTGAGACTCTCTGACCGCGGGTTCAAATCCCGCCCGTGGTATGGTTTGTTTGCAATCGTGTCATTACGATTTCGTGAGTCATCTAACATACTGCTGTCAATATGCCCTTTATCATATCTCGTTTTCTGGTTTATCCTCTTTTTCTTAAAATAAGTATTACCTGTTACCAAACTTCTGCATAACTGAGTTAGAGGTCTCCATTATCGTTTACCCTTGGCAGGCCTAACCTACCTACTAAGCCTCGACAACAGTTTTGCCCACTTCAACATTTCGATCACTAGCAACAATTATTTTCTCATTTGGTTTAAAACTCCTTAAATATTCGCTTAACACCCCCAAAAATCTCTACAATCCTTTCTGCTCCAGATGCATAAAGCACTATAACCCACTTCTCACATCCCTCCCTTATTCTACTCCACATCTTTCTTGCATTTAAGCACATATTCCCCCTCTTTTCCTTCTATAGTTGACTAGTTGACTGTCTAACATTTCTCCTACTCCTTTTTCAGCTCTTGTTCTCTCAAATGCATCCGATTTAACCTCATTTACTGCACTCCATTGAAATTCTCCTATTCTTAGTGCTGCGACTTCAAGTTCCTTCCAGTCACAGCATTAACATTCATACAATACATATTCCATGACTTCCGCCTGAGGAAATCTTAGTTATTATTCGGTAGTGTGATTGTGTGGCCATTAACGGATGGGGAATCAAGCCTTCAACGCCCCTTGTCTTGCAATGTTCCTCACTCAGTACTCTGATGTAGTGAACTTGTGGTCAGTGTTCTTCTCTTAGTACTCTGATGTAGCGAACCTGAGATCACTGTTCTTCTCTTAGTACTCTGATGTAGTGAACCTGAGATCACTGTTCTTCTCTTAGTACTCTGATGTAATGAACCTGAGATCACTGTTCTTCTCTTAGTACTCTGATGTAGTGAACCTGAGATCACTGTTCTTCTCTTAGTACTCTGATGTAGTGAACCTGAGATCACTGTTCTTCTCTTAGTACTCTGATGTAATGAACCTGAGATCACTGTTCTTCTCTTAGTACTCTGATGTAGTGAACCTGAGATTACTGTTCTTCTCTTAGTACCCTGATGTAGTGAACCTGAGATCACTGTTCTTCTCTTAGTACCCTGATGTAGTGAACCTGAGATCACTGTTTCTCTTAGTACTCTGATGTAGTGAACCTGAGATCACTGTTCTTCTCTTAGTACTCTGATGTAGTGAACCTGAGATCACTGTTCTTCTCTTAGTACTCTGATGTAGTGAACCTGAGATCACTGTTCTTCTCTTAGTACCCTGATGTAGTGAACCTGAGATCACTGTTCTTCTCTTAGTACCCTGATGTAGTGAACCTGAGATCACTGTTTCTCTTAGTACTCTGATGTACTGAACCTGAGATCACTGTTCTTCTCTTAGTACTCTGATGTAGTGAACCTGAGATCACTGTTCTTCTCTTAGTACCCTGATGTAGTGAACCTGAGATCACTGTTCTTCTCTTAGTACTCTGATGTAGTGAATCTGAGATCACTGTTCTTCTCTTAGTACCCTGATGTAGTGAACCTGAGATCACTGTTCTTCTCTTAGTACTCTGATGTAGTGAACCTGAGATCACTGTTCTTCTCTTAGTACTCTGATGTAGTGAACCTGAGATCACTGTTCTTCTCTTAGTACTCTGATGTAGTGAACCTGAGATCACTGTTCTTCTCTTAGTACTCTGATGTAGTGAACCTGATATCACTGTTCTTATCTTAGTACCCTGATGTAGTGAACCTGAGATCACTGTTCTTCTCTTAGTACTCTGATGTAGTGAACCTGAGATCACTGTTCTTCTCTTAGTACTCTGATGTAGTGAACCTGAGATCACTGTTCTTCTCTTAGTACTCTGATGTAGTGAACCTGAGATTACTGTTCTTCTCTTAGTACTCTGATGTAGTGAACCTGAGATCACTGTTCTTCTCTTAGTACTCTGATGTAGTGAACCTGAGATCACTGTTCTTCTCTTAGTACTCTGATGTAGTGAACCTGAGATCACTGTTCTTCTCTTAGTACTCTGATGTAGTGAACCTGAGATCACTGTTCTTCTCTTAGTACTCTGATGTAGTGAACCTGAGATCACTGTTCTTCTCTTAGTACTCTGATGTAGTGAACCTGAGATCACTGTTCTTATCTTAGTACCCTGATGTAGTGAACCTGAGATCACTGTTCTTCTCTTAGTACTCTGATGTAGTTAACCTGAACTCAGTCTTCTTCTCTTAGTACTCGCAAAAATTTACTCTTTCTTTTATAATGTCCTCTTCCCAAATTTGCTTTTATTTATACATAAAAATTCATACAAAAAATATTTTAACAAATTATTTTATTACATCACATTACGTCAACATTTTACTAACCAAATCTGTTTAACAATTAATATTTAACACGTATTAATACCTTTCTGTTTAAGTTAATTATATGTGATATCAAGAACAAAAAAATTCTTTAAAATACTTATATACATTAGAATCAATAACAACACTGCGACTAGCCAAGGACTCGAACCCTTGGCTAGTTGCAGTGTTGTTATTGATCAATATTACTCGTTCGTGGGCACAATAATACAATAGAATATTTCTCAAGTATAATGTGATAACGCCCAGGCGCTGGGCAGTAGATTGAAAATGACTCCGGCGACCTCTGTAATAAATGCGAAAACGAAGTAAGGTGTAAATTAAGACACGTGTTACATCTGGGTTTCTTTATTGTAGACGTTTCGCCATCCAGTGGCTTTAAGATACCCAGATGTTGCACATAAGAACATAAGAACATAAGAACGAAGGAACACTGCAGAAGGCCTACTGGCCCATGCGAGGCAGGTCCAAGTCTCCTACCGGCTTAAGCCAAAGCACCCAACCTAACAGGTCAGGTCACATTGACTTAAGGGAGGAACACGGCAACCGACCTGTTAGCACAAGCTATCAGGTCTAACTCACACCCACCCACATCTACTCATGTATTTATCCAACCTATTTTTAAAGCTACACAACGTTCTGGCCTCTATAACGGTACTTGGGAGTTTGGTCCACTCATCCACAACTCTATTACCAAACCAGTACTTTCCTATATCCTTCCTGAATCTGAATTTTTCCAACTTAAAACCATTGCTGCGAGTCCTGTCTAGGCTAGATATTTTCAGCACACTATTTACATCCCCTTTATTTATTCCTGTCTTCCACTTATACACCTCAATCATATCCCCCCTAATTCTACGTCTTTCCAGAGAGTGCAGTTTCAGGGCCCTTAGTCTATCCTCATAGGGAAGGTTTCTGATACATGGGATCATCTTTGTCATCCTCCTTTGTACATTTTCCAGAGAATTTATATCCATTCTGTAATACGGTGACCAAAACTGTGCAGCATAATCTAAATGAGGCCTAACCAAGGATGTATAGAGTTGAAGAACAACCTGAGGACTCCTATTATTTATGCTTCTTGATATGAAGCCAAGGATTCTATTAGCTTTATTGCGAACACTTATGCACTGTTGTCTTGGCTTCAGATTACTGCTAACCAGAACTCCTAAATCTTTTTCGCAATCCGTAATATTAAGATCTACATTATTTAGTTTATATGTGGCATGGTTATTGTCCTGTCCAACATTTAGAACTTTGCATTTGTCTATATTAAACTGCATCTGCCACTTCTCCGACCACTGCATCAGTCTATTCAAATCTTCCTGGAGTGCTCGAATGTCCTCGTCAGAATGAATTCGACGGCCTATTTTGGTGTCATCGGCAAACTTGCCGATGTCGCTCTTTATGCCCTCATCTATGTCGTTTATGTAGATTGTGAACAGCAGGGGGCCCAACACTGACCCCTGTGGAACACCGCTCGTAACGCTTCCCCACTCTGATTTCTCCCCATTTATGCAAACTCTCTGCTGCCTATTTGTCAACCATGCCTCTATCCAGGAAAAAATTTCTCCTCCTATTCCATGTGCTTTAATTTTCCTCAATAGTCTCTG
This sequence comes from Cherax quadricarinatus, assembly GCF_038502225.1. NCBI lineage: Eukaryota > Metazoa > Arthropoda > Malacostraca > Decapoda > Parastacidae > Cherax > Cherax quadricarinatus. The sequence continues at coordinate 2,882,265 of NC_091381.1, forward strand.
ATGTGGGACCCTGTCAAAAGCCTTACTGAAGTCCATATACACAATATCATATTCATTACCATGATCTACCTCCTCAAATACCTTAGTGAAAAAAGTTAATAAATTCGTAAGGCAGGAACGCCCCTTTGTAAAACCATGTTGAGATTCGTTGATTAATTTATGCTTTTCAAGGTGGCTACGAACTGCCTCGGCAATTATTGATTCCATAAATTTTCCCACTATGGAGGTTAGGCTTATTGGTCTATAGTTCGAAGCTAAGGACCTGTCACCTGTTTTGAAAATAGGTATCACATTTGCCATTTTCCACTTATCTGGCACCATGCCAGTTTGTAGTGATATGTTGAAAAGATTAGCCAAAGGTGTGCTAAGCTCCTCTTTACATTCCTTTAGAACCCTTGCATACAGTTCATCAGGGCCTGGGGATTTGTTAGGTTTTAATTTATCTATTTGCCTAAGGACCATGTCACTTGTGACCCTAATGGTGCACAGTTTATTATCGTCCTGTTCTACATAATTTATCATTACTGGAATATCGCTGGTATCCTCCTGTGTAAAAACTGAGAGGAAGTATGTGTTAAAAATTCTACACATTTCCTTATCACTGTCAGTGAGCTGACCCGAGGAACTTTTGAGTGGGCCTATCTTGTCCCTGATCTTACTTCTGTATACCTGAAAGAATCCTTTTGGGTTAGTCTTCGATTCTCTTGCAACTTTAACCTCATAATCTCTTTTTGCTTTTCTAATTCCCTTTTTTATTTCTCTCTTTAACTGAATATATCGATTTCTTAATTGCCCCTCTCCTCTTTTGATTTGCCTATATATGCCTCTCTTTTGACCAATCAGATATTTTAATCTATTGTTCATCCATTTAGGATCAATTTTGTTTGATCTGATTTCCCTATTTGGAACATAATTTGACTGAGCAGCTAGAACTATGCCCTGGAAAGCATCATATCGGCAACCATCACCACCTACCTGACCCTTAGTCAGGTCATTCCAGTTCAGCCCACCTAAGTAATTTTTCAGTCCTATGAAATCAGCCAAGCGAAAGTCAGGGACGGAGACTAGATTGCCATTATTAGGGGAATTCCATGATATGTTAAAACTGAGTGATTTGTGATCACTCTCCCCAAGCTCATCATTAACCTCAAGATTATTAATTAGTGTTTCCCTACTGGCAAGAACCAAGTCAAGGAGGTTATTTCCCCTAGTTGGCTCTGTCACAAACTGTTTTAAAAAGCAATCCTGGATCGTATCAAGAAAGTCACCCGACTCTAAATTTCCTGTCAAATTGCTCCAGTCAATCTGTCTATAGTTGAAATCTCCCATTAGCACAACATTTTCGTATGTAGATGCCTTACGAATTTCGTCCCATAGAAGTTTACTGCACTCCCTATCAAGATTTGGGGCCCTGTAAATCACACCCAAAATTAGTTTTTCTCGGCCCTCGAGAAGCTGTAACCAAACAGATTCAGTGGCTGACGCTTCTAATTTAATATCTTGTCTAACACAACAATTTAAATTGTCTCTGACATACATCGCTACTCCACCACCTTTCCTGTTGACCCTGTCAGTGTGGAATAATTTATAGCCTTGTATGTGACATTCAGAGGGCATCTCTCTATCTTTCAGATTGAGCCAGGTCTCTGTTATAGCAATAATATCTATGTTTCCTGCACTTGCAATTAATCTTAGCTCATCTATCTTATTTCTAACACTCCTGCTATTAGTATAGTAAACCTTAAGGGAGCTAGTCCTTTGCTGCCCTCTGCTGTCCCCCTTTGTTTGCTGACCTGTTCTATTGTCTTTATTTATAACTTCATGCTGAATGCCTTTTATACATTTACTGTTTCCAACCCTAGTGTTGCAACCTGCTTGTTTCCCACACACACCCATACCTCTATCTTCCATCAGTTTAAAATCATAGGCATTTCACCAATGGTGAAATGCCTATTCGGTATTGTATACCTTTCTCGCACAACGAAGATGTGTTAGGCTGGTAATAGCACTTGACACAGTGCATTGAGAGGCGCCGAGCGCCTGCTAATGTGGTAGCTATGTGTCAGTCTTGTATCACCTATTTTTCAATGTGCTAGACCTGTTTCCAGTGAGTGAGGAACAGATGGAAAATATTTAGCTTTCTGCATATAGACCCAATGGTAAATGTAACTCTTCGTCTGTTTCCAAGTTGGGATTTTTCTTTAGCATCTCCATACATTGTTGCAAATGAAAATGCTTGTTCGTGGAGACAGGTGATAGGGGTTGATTAGAGTTCTGGAGAACCTATTCAAGACATGGAACACTAAGCCTTAATAAATCAAATCACTGACTCACCCAGGAGATTGTGTTGTAATCCACTTTTTTTAATCCAATAATATTAAGAGCACTCAATTTATTTATTTAGTAAAAAAAACAGAAGTCTACAAAAGCGATCTATACCTTGCACGTACAGAAATAAAATTTTTTGGGCAACTCCTTGCTCTTATTTATATCTCAAAATAGTTTTAAAAATAGGTTAGATAAATACATGAGTGGGTGTGGGTGGGTGTGAGTTGGACCTGACTAGCTTGTGCTACTGGGTCTGGTGCAGTGCTCCATCCTTGAGTGGAGATGACCAGACTGGGTGGGTCATTGGGTTAATCCGGGGGGGAGGGGTCAGTGGTCTAATCCGGGGGGGGGCGACATGGACCTACTCCCCATGGGTCAGTAGGCCTGTTGCAGTGTTCCTTTTTCTTATGTTCTTATGTTCTTACGAAGCGTCTTGAGAGCATGAAAATCTCTGTACTCTTATAATTGCCAATAAAACCAGCAATAACAACTTTAATATGAACACTGAGTATAAGTAGTGTTACATGATACATTTCCCTTCAGACAAAAGTTCACTCTCAGAGTATTGTTCGTTAAATGCTTCTCGTGGCTGCTCACTCTGACCTTCAACTTGATCAAGACTGACAAGCAGAGCAAATTAAACTGCAGTGTTGTCAGCATTTTGTTGGCCGTATAAATTGAATTGCTACACTATTCCTTAAAGTATTAATATTTACCATAAAAAAATCGCTAAACCTGAATGGGTCATCCAGCATCGTCTGATTCTTTCGCGATATCTAAATTACCTCTGGTATTTTTTTTATTCACAGAGCATGTATAAATATTACATTTTTTAGATTTCATAATTTTCAGTCGATAATCCTATATTTTTGTAATTAATATTTAGAAGCCCAATTTTAATCATTCCCAAAATTTTAATTCTTAATATATTTTTTTTAAATGCGAAATCAAAGCAATTTATATATCAGTTTAATGATATGCAATGATATGCAAGAAAGTATTGTTCGTGAACTTGGTCAGTCATGTTTCCAGTGTAGTGTTTACACTGTCATCACGGACATTGTGAGATTAAGACACATGTGCAACATCTGGGTATCTTTATTGTAGACGTTTCGCCATCCAGTGGCTTTATCAATACAAATTCTAGGACATAACTTGAAGACAGTAGAACTATGTACAGAAAATGAGGTAATCAGTCCCTCAACCTAGGAGTAGGTGCAAAGAGCACCATAGTCGTGGAGTGGTGCACTATGGTGCTCTTTGCACCTACTCCTAGGTTGAGGGACTGATTACCTCATTTTCTGTACATAGTTCTACTGTCTTCAAGTTATTTCCTAGAATTTGTATTGATAAAGCCACTGGATGGCGAAACGTCTACAATAAAGATACCCAGATGTTGCACATGTGTCTTAATCTCATCTTGTCGGTATTATATACCATTCGTACACATCACGGACATTGTTAATAAATATTGATCTGTGTTGGTTGAAGGAGAACACGTTAGTGACCTTAATAGCTAAGTTTATTTTTTTTAATTATTATTTTTCTATCTGGATTAATTAATTTAATTTCTTTCTCTCTATCTCTCTCCCTGTCTCTTTTTTTTCACAGGGTTTGACAAGGTTAGGTTAAGGATCCCTAACCTCTCTCTCTCTCTCTCTCTCTCTCTCTCTCTCTCTCTCTCTCTCTCTCTCTCTCTCTCTCTCTCTCTCTCTCTCTCTCTCTCTCTCTCTCTCTCTCTCTCTCTCTCTCTCTCTCTCTCTCTCTCTCTCTCTCTCTCTCTCTCTCTCTCTCTCTCTCTCTGTCTTTCTCTATGAGGAGTGGTTAAAGGAAATCAAACTGATGACACTGGAAGAGAAGAGGGATAGGGGGAGATATGATAACAACATATAAAATACTGAGAGGAATTGATATGGTAGACAGAGCCAGCATGTTTCTGAGACGGGATTCAAGATCAAGGGCACTCAACTGGCAGTTGAAAGCTCACATGAGTTATAAGGATGTCAGGGAGTGTTTCTTCAGCCTTAAAGTTGTAAGAAAGTGGAACAACTTGGAGAGTAAGTGGAGGCAGGATCCATACATAGCGACTAACGAGAAGACGGAGCCAGGAGTTGTGAATCGACCCCTGAAACCACTTATAGGTGAGTACATTTAGGTGAATACACACACTTACACACACACACACACACACACACACACACACACACACACACACACACACACACACACACACACACACACACACACACACACACACACACACACACACACACACACACACAGGTCAAAGTTAAAGGCTAAAATGCCACACTTGGCTCCTCTCCGAGGACAGCTAAAAGTGAGCTTCTACACAACAAGACGGGCAACAAACAGCAGCTACACTCTGGCTGTACCCTTCTCAAGAATATCACTTCTTCTGTTGATGTCATTATGCTGTACGAACTTCTGTCGAAGTCATTATGATATACAAACAAGTCCGTACAACATAATGATATCAACGGAATGAAGCTAGTTGACCAAAAGAACTCATTGGCCCACACATGGCTTCAACTTCATCCTGTTCCCCATTTCTGTCTCATAACAATAAAAAGGCTTTAAAATGAGCTGATGTATGTAACAGCTCTTACCTTGTAAATAAAGTTAGGAATCCTTAACCTAACCTTGTAAAACCCCAAGGAAAACAAAGCAGGGTGAGAGCTAAGAGAATGATGGGAGGGAGGTAGAGAGGGGTAAGGGAATGGGGGGTGGGAGGAAGAAGGAAGGGAATGGGTGGAGGGAGGGAGGGAAAGAAGGAGGAGAGAGAGAAGGGGGTGGGACTTCTATAGAACACGTTCCGTGACAGGTATCACCGTATTGCATAATAACAGTCCCGTGTGCTACCATGATCGCAACTGCAGCAGTACCAAGTGCGGCGTAAGTTGATAATGCACTTAATTATTAGCAGTTAATTATTAGCGTTGAAGATTGAAGGGAGTCAGAAGAGGCATTCAAAAGTCATCCCTTGGGAACTGTTATTCAAATTTCTGCAATGAGAAGGGTAAATTAAGACATTTAAAGCCCAAATTTAATTCATATCTTTCAAAGGGACAAAAGAAAACATTATCTGAAAAATAGAAGTCTCTTGGATGTTGTGTTGTCAAGTTATCTGTATGGAAATGTTGAAGTTAATCAGATGCGACACTCAGAAATTATCGCATGAAAAGCAGTTCCTCACTTTTTTCCAAATTTCTTCTTTTAAAGAAAAACAATCTGGTACCTACACACGCTAAACTGAATAATTTTTTTTATCTAAGTAATACTGACCAGCTTTTTAACAAGTAAGCAAGTTTTATGAGAGCTTAGTGCATATAACGGATCGACACCATGCCTAACCCTTCTAGGGTAGGGTAGGTGCCTGAGCCCGAGCTTTTAGCTCATAAGACTGTCATTCCCATTAGCCCCCTTGGGGCGGGGATGGCAGACCAGAGAGGCCTAGCTTGTGGCTAGGCCTGAGGACAGTTGGTCCCAAAGATGAGGAGGTACTTGTGCCTCCTCCCATGGGAGACTTAGGTCTCAGACACTCCCTAAAGAGGGAACCAAGGCCGGGCCACCACTTGGAAAAGGCCCGAGCCGGGAGAATACCGGCTAATCTTTAATAATAATAATAAGTGCATATAACACAGATTTTTAACAGTGGTCTTAAGAACAGATATATATCGTAGACACATAAAAGAACATTAAGTTGATCAAACTTAGAATAACTAAATAAAGTCAGTCAGAAGAGACAATTCTCCATTTACGTCACAGAAACCAATTATATTAATATAACTGGCACATAATAACTTAACGTAACACCAGGAATTTGTTCCCTTTGAGGAAAACACATCAGCTCGGGCATGTGACATACGTCGAATAAACTGGAACGTATTCTTAGCATACTGGAACGTATTCTTAGCATACTGGAACGTATTCTTCGCATACTGGACCGTATTCTTAGCATACTGGAACGCATTTTTAGCATACTGGAACGTATTCTTAGCATACTGGAACGTATTCTTAGCATACTGGAACGCATTTTTAGCATACTGGAACGTATTCTTAGCATACTGGAACGTATTCTTAGCATACTGGAACGTATTCTTAGCATACTGGAACGCATTCTTAGCATACTGGAACGTATTCTTAGCATACTGGAACGCATTTTTAGCATACTGGAACGTATTCTTAGCATACTGGAACGTATTCTTAGCATACTGGAACGTATTCTTAGCATACTGGAACGTATTCTTTGCATACTGGAACGTATTTTTAGCATACTGGAACGTATTCTTAGCATACTGGAGCGTATTCTTAGCATATTGGAACGTATTCTTAGCATACTGGAACGTATTTTTAGCATACTGGAACGTATTCTTAGCATACTGGAACACATTCTTAGCATACTGGAACGTATTTTTAGCATACTGGAACGTATTCTTAGCATGCCACAACACATTAAAATGCCAATTGTTCCAAGAATTTGGTCCTCGTTCTCGAGACCTGGTCGCAGACCAGGGGTTGATCCCCGAAACCCTCTCCAGGTATACTCCAGGTATACACTAGTGTCGAAAATTTGAAGCCGAATGCACGAGGCGTTCTGGAGTTAAGAGCGGAAGAAAATCGAAAAACTGGAAGAAGAAAAAAAGAAAATAAATTAAGGTAACCTCTGAAAGGTACCACTTCAGAGATACCTAATTACACCCATAATATATTATTATAATCTTGGACGATAACAGCCTTCTTATACAGAGCACAAAGTGAAGGATGGGAACTCTTTACAGAGCACATAAAGAGGAACTGGAGCTCATTACAGAGCACATAATTAGGAAGCGAAGTTCATTACAGATGAAGCCTCATAGAGTGCTTGATAATAATAATAATAATAATAATAATAATAATAATAATAATAATAATAATAATAATAATAATAATAATAATATTATTATTATTATTATTATTATTATTATTATTATTATTATTATTATTATTATTATTATAAATACTATTATTATTTAATTAAGGATTATTTGATTAAGGAGCTCCATTAACAACAGCAGTGGTAGAAGCAACAACAACATCAGAAAAAGCAACAGTGCTAGTAGTAGACGCACCTTCAGTAGCATTAGAACCAACAGAAGCAGAAGCAGCAACAGTAGCAACAAATGCAGTAAAGGCAGCAGCAGCAGCAGCTGCACCAGCGACCGCAGTAGCAGCAGCAGCAGCATTAGCAGTAGCAGCAGAAGCGGTGGTGGCAGGAACATTCAAATATTGACGCTAAGAAGATAAAAAAAGAGATGGCGGTTTTGTACAGAAATATTGTCAGGGGACACAAGTGAAAATAAGCAACCAGTAAACAAGGTAACAAGGAAGAAGGAGGGGAAGGAGAAGGGAGGAGGTGATGGAAGAGGAGGAGGAGAGGAAGGGAAGAAGGAGAGGAAGAAGAATGAGAAAGAGACAGGGGAGGACGAAGAGGAGGAGAAGGAGGGGGAGGAGGAAGAGCAGATGAAGGAGAGAGGGTAAGAAGAAAGAGAGAGAGAGAGAGAGATAAGGATGAGAAGGAAGAGAGAGAGGAGGAAGGGAGAGGATGGGAGGTGGAGGAGGAAGAATGGGAGAAAGAGGAAGGAGGAGGGAAGAAAACAGGGGAGGAGGCTAAAAGAAGGAATAGAAAAAGGAGAAGTAGGGATCAGGGAAGGAGAAAAAGGGGGAAGAGAATGAGACAGGGAGGAGATAATACCATGAGATGGAGGAGGAGGAGGCGGAGGAAGAAGAGGAAGAAAAGGAGGAGAAGGATGTGGAAACTTAACAAGATTACTCACCACAAACTAAACTTAAGATGTTTGAGCAGATACAGTGTAGTGAACCTTATACAACAGTGTAGTGAACCTTATACAACAGTGTAGTGAACCTTATACAACAGTGTAATGAACCTTATACAACAGTGTAGTGAACCTTATACAACAGTGTAATGAACCTTATACAACAGTGTAGTGAACCTTATACAACGGTATAGTGAACCTTATACAACAGTGTAATGAACCTTATACAACAGTGTAGTGAACCTTATACAACAGTGTAGTGAACCTTATACAACAGTGTAATGAACCTTATACAACAGTGTAGTGAACCTTATACAACAGTGTAGTGAACCTTATACAACAGTGTAGTGAACCTTATACAACAGTGTAATGAACCTTATACAACAGTGTAGTGAACCTTATACAACAGTGTAGTGAACCTTATACAACAGTGTAATGAACCTTATACAACAGTGTAGTGAACCTTATACAGCAGTGTAGTGAACCTTATACAGCAGTGTAGTGAACCTTATACAACAGTGTAGTGAACCTTATACAACAGTGTAGTGAACCTTATACAGCAGTGTAGTGAACCTTATACAACAGTGTAGTGAACCTTATACAACAGTGTAGTGAACCTTATACAACAGTGTAGTGAACCTTATACAACAGTGTAGTGAACCTTATACAACAGTGTAGTGAACCTTACACAACAGTGTAGTGAACCTTATACAACAGTATCGTGAACCTTAAACAACAGTGTCGTGAACCTTATACAACAGTGTAGTGAACCTTATACAACAGTGTACTGAACCTTATACAACAGTGTCGTGAACCTTATACAACAGTGTAGTGAATCTAATACAAGAGTGTAGTGAACCTTATACAACAGTGTCGTGAACCTTATACAACAGTGTAGTGAGCCTTATACAACAGTGTCGTGAACCTTATACAACAGTGTAGTGAATCTAATACAAGAGTGTAGTGAACCTTATACAACAGTGTAGTGAACCTAATATAACAGTGTAGTGACCCTTATACAACAGTGTAGTGACCCTTATACAACAGTGTAGTGAACCTTACACAACAGTGTAGCGAACCTTGTACAACCGTGTAGTGAACCTTACACAACAGTGTAGTGAACCTAATACAACAGTGTAGCGAACCTTATACAACAGTGTAGTGAACCTTATACAACAATGTAGCGAACCTTACACAACAGTGTAGCGAACCTTGTACAACCGTGTAGTGAACCTTATACAACAGTGTAGTGAACCTTATACAACAGTGTAGTGAACCTTATACAACAGTGTAGTGAACCTTATACAACATTGTAGTGAACCTTACACAACAGTGTAGTGAACCTTATAGAACAGTGTAGCGATCCTTACACAATAGTGTAGTGACCCTTATACAACAGTATCGTGAACCTTATACAACAGTGTCGTGAACCTTATACAACAGTGAAGTGAACCTTATGCAACAGTGTAGTGAACCTTATACAACAGTGTAGTGAACCTTATACAACAGCGTAGTGAACCTTATACAACAGTGTAGTGAACCTTATACAACAGTGTAGTGAACCTTATACAACAGTGTAGTGAACCTTATACAACAGTGTAGTGAACCTTATACAACAGTGTAGTGAACCTTATACAACAGTGTAGTGAACCTTATACAGCGGTGTAGTGAACGTGCACGATAGTGTAGTGAACGTGCACGATAGTGTAGTGAACGTGTACGACAGTGTAGTGAACGTGTACGACAGTGTAGTGAACGTGTACGACAGTGTAGTGAACGTGTACGACAGTGTAGTGAACGTGTACGACAGTGTAGTGAACGTGTACGACAATGTAGTGAACGTGTATAACAGCGTAGTGAACGTGTACGACCATGTAGTGAACGTGTATAACAGTGTAGTGAGCGTGTACGATAGTGTAGTGAACGTGTACGACAATGTAGTGAACGTGTATAACAGTGTAGTGAACGTGTACGATAGTGTAGTGAACGTGTACGACAATGTAGTGAACGTGTATAACAGTGTAGTGAGCGTGTACGATAGTGTAGTGAACGTGTACGACAGTGTAGTGAGCGTGTACGACAGTGTAGTGAACGTGTACGATAGTGTGGTGAACGTATACGATAGTGTAGTGAACGTGTACGATAGTGTAGTGAACGTGTACGATAGTGTAGTGAACGTGTACGGCAGTGTAGTGAACGTGTACGACAGTGTAATGAACGTGTACGACAGTGTAGTGAACGTGTGCGACAGTGTAGTGAACGCGTACGACAGTGTAGTGAACGTGTACGACAGTGTAGTGAACGTGTACGACAGTGTAGGGAACGTGTACGACAGTGTAGTGAACGTGTACGACAGTGTAGTGAACGTGTACGACAGTGTAGTGAACGTGTACGACAGTGTAGTGAACGTGTACGACAGTGTAGGGAACGTGTACGACAGTGTAGTGAACGTGTACGACAGTGTAGTGGACGTGTACGACAGTGTAGTGAACGTGTACGACAGTGTAGTGAACGTGTACGACAGTGTAGTGGACGTGTACGACAGTGTAGTGAACGTGTACGACAGTGTAGTGAACGTGTACGACAGTGTAGTGGACGTGTACGACAGTGTAGTGAACGTGTACGACAGTGTAGTGAACGTGTACGACAGTGTAGTGAACGTGTACGACAGTATAGTGAACGTGTACGACAATGAAGTTAACGTGTATAACAGCGTAGTGAACGTGTACGACAGTGTAGTGAACGTGTACGACAGTGTAGTGAACGCGTACGACAGTGTAGTGAACGTGTACGACAGTGTAGTGAACGTGTACGACAGTGTAGTGAACGTGTACGACAGTGTAGTGAACGTGTACGACAGTGTAGTGGACGTGTACGACAGTGTAGTGAACGTGTACGACAGTGTAGTGAACGTGTACGACAGTGTAGTGAACGTGTACGACAGTGTAGTGAACGTGTACGACAGTGTAGTGAACGTGTACGACAGTGTAGTGAACGTGTACGACAGTGTAGTGAACGTGTACGACAGTGTAGTGGACGTGTACGACAGTGTAGTGAACGTGTACGACAGTGTAGTGAACGTGTACGACAGTGTAGTGAACGTGTACAGTGTGATGAAAACTTTGTAAAGTAATGGAAGTCGATTTTTTCTTGGAAACCTTCCCCCCCCTCTCTCTCTCTCTCTCTCTCTCTCTCTCTCTCTCTCTTATAAACCATGCCCCATTAATATGACCCATAAACGTCCCCAGAAGTGTCCCAGGAACTTCTCTCCCATAAAACATCTTTCATAACATCTTAATACCCGAAAAAATATGAGACATGACCTTCGTTACGAGCGTCGCCACCCCCCTTTTTCTGCCTTGCGTGTCCAGACCCGCATCCTGATCCTCCGTGACCCTCGCCATAAGGGCATCCAAATCCACGTCCTAATTCGAGGGAACAGTCTCTAGCATGACAGTCCATGAGCCTCCACTGCCCGGCCTTACACCAAGCGAATCCCCTTAAAATTGTGTGGCCGGACCCGTGAGACCTCTTATTTCCATATGAAAGACCCGGTTGCTAAATTGTTAGGTGGCTCCCACTTGTGATTATATGGTTAGCTGGTCAGGATTAAATTATTAATACGCGCCCGCATTCAGGCTTTTTTTGTATAAAGATCTTAAGTCTTTGATACTCGTTTTATTATGGCCGTGGTGTAATTAATACTGCTGGGGTAGTATTTTTTTGTGATGCGTTAATGAAGAAATACGGGGCAAGGCTGTTATTACGACTGTCTTATATGGGTGACCGATGCTTTACTACCTGGCTGGGCGGCTGCCTGGCTGGACGGCTGCCTGGCTGGACGGCTGCCTGGCTGGGCGGCTGCCTGCCTGGGCGGCACGGAGGAGACACCACTAATGAATTCAGATATTAATTAAGAGACGAAGAGACCTGGATAAAAAGCGGAGCAGTGCAGAGCACCAGGGAAGCGGCCCTGGCAAGTAAGGGACAGGGACAGGGTCCTCCTACCCTGCTAACCACCCCATTTTTTTTGGTTGTAAAAAAAAAATTATTTTGGGTAGAATTTCAATAAAAGCGACTGTGTGCATCAACACTACGAACCACAAGTCACTGTTTGAATATACTCTGATATAATACGCCGTTTATTAATTGCTGTATCCTACATTATCGTATGGAACAAAATTCACTAGGATGATATTCCTATTCACATATCGTTAATTCTTGGTCTGTTTGATTTAGAGTATTAAGACTACACAAGGGTCATTAAGGCTGCATGTCACCTGTACATCATCAATCAAGAATACTAATCCCAGTAATAGGTGTATTTGCAGTGTGACGTGCCTGTTTTCTTTGTCAGGAAACATGAGATCCATCCTACACTAGATAACCCGCACATAGGAGATTGGAGCTAACGACAACGTTTGGGTCCGACTTGGACCATTTACAAAGTCTCACTAACATAAATGAGAAAAGGAGGGAGTATATATAGGCCAGTAGAAAGGGACGGGACAAGAGAGAGAGAGGTGCGGGTTATTTATGTGTTGTTCCAGTCACAGTATTGTGCCTATTTGTTATTTATAAGATTCTCCTGATACGGGTGTTTGTCATATAACAGTTAAGTGTTGGTGCATTGTCTACAACAACTAGGTTTTCAGCTCATTACAAAAACTGACCCGTAATAAACGTAATAAACAACAAGTCTTCATTAGAAATGATGTTTACCTCAGGTTATGCCTCGTCACCAGCATTACTCATCTTTATACCCACTGACCTGTGTCTTACCCAGTCACCTTAATTCATCATGTGACCTGAACGCCACTCACTATAATGCCCATCAAAACACGAGGCTCATTAAGGTTGCATGTTACGTGTTTATCACCTAACCAGTACACTATAATCTCAGAAACAGAGATGAAACTTCATTAAGTATATATATATAATGAGAAACATACACCTCTCCTATAGGTTTGCATAGGTAAGGACCGTCGCTAACCTCTTGGGGAGGGCGTTGGTGCTCCTGCAAGCAGCAGATCCTGGCGCAACCTGCTGCTCTTTGCAATGGCTGTCTGACTGTCCTCCCGAGGAGGGACAGGCACCTAGCAACATCTATTGTTGGGGCAATGATGCATTCCCTGGAATCTTCGTTAATTGCTCATTACTCTGTAATTTGTTCATGATTGTAACCATGTATGGACGTGTTTATGATTCATTACCTTTGTAACTTGTAATGATTATGACCAGCTGTACCTGGAACTCATTACCTTTGTAACGTGTCATGATTGTGATCAGCTCTACCTGGAGCTCATTATCTTTGTAACTTGTCATGATTGTGACCAGATCTAGTTCATTACCTTTGTAACGTGTCATGATTGTGACCAGACCTAGTTCATTACCTTTGTAACGTGTCATGATTGTGACCAGATCTAGTTCATTACCTTTGTAACGTGTCATGATTGTGACCAGACCTAGTTCATTACCTTTGTAACTTGTCATGAGTGTGACCAGCTCTACCTGGAGCCCATTACCTTTGTAATTTGGTCATAACTGTGACCAGATCTAGTTCAATACCTTTGTAACTTGTTCAGCTATCAAAACTTTGGAGTCCAGTCCCTGGACCAATTGTGTACCTCTGTAATCTTTTGACTACCGCTCACTAAACTAGACATTTCGCTTACTTCTCCGAGGCCAAGGGACAATATCCTCCAGGTATAGTCTCTCTCTCTCAGCTCAGCTGGTAGCTGCTTCAGATAATGAGGGACTGTGACTCCATCCCCAGACGAATGAAAACGTTGAACAAGTTTCCTTGCAGATGCTATCCAGCTGGTATAACTGTGTGCAGCTGATGGGTAGCAGGGTATAGCTGGAGAAGGTTCCGGGTCAGCGCCCCCGCGGCTCGGTCTGAGGCCAGGCCTCGTGGTGGTTCAGGGTCTGATAAACCAGGCTGTTACTGCTGGCCGCACACAAACTGAAGTACCAAGCACACCCCGGCTGGTCAGGTACTAACTTTAGGTGCCTGTCCAGTGGCTTCTTGAAGACAGTCAGGGGTCTATTGGTAATCCCCCTTATGTATACTGGGAGGCAGTCGAACAGTCTTGGGCCCCGGACACTTCATGAACAACAACAACAACAACAATAATAATAATAATAATAATAATAATAATAATAATAATAATAATAATAATAATATCTTTATTTCTACAAGTACATGTACAAGGTATACAGGCCTAGCTGACATCAATGACATACTACTATATAGAAAACCGCTTGTTATGCTGAGCATTTCGGGCAAATTCGGTTAGTTTTGTCCCAGGATGCGACCCACACCAGTCCACTAACACCCAGGTGAATAGGGACAGCAGGTGTCTTATGGAAATATGTCCATTACAGTCTCAATGGAAATAAGTCACTTTGACTTTTTTGGGTTATCCCAGGCTCTCTACACATATATTGCTATATATGATAATCTATGTAGTTAACTGTATTTATGTACACATGAATAAACTTACTTATTCCAGCTGTACCGGAGATTCGAACTTCGGACCTCAGTGTGTGAACTGAGTGCGCCAGCGATCGAGCTACGGGACACACTTGTATTAAAATGTGCCAAAGTGGTTAGGCCACTTTGGCACATTTTTATTACCTTACCTCCCCCACCCACCCTTTTCCAATATTTCCATCTTAGCCCATCTTTCTTCCTTCCCCATCTTACCAAAGTTCTGGTCATACTTCGCCTCGCCTCGCTATCCTGCTCACCTAGCAGTATGCACAGTAGGTTCCTGGGTGTTAGAGGACTGGTATAGGTGGCAGCCTGTGAAAGAGGCTTACAGTACCCCGATGAAAATAAGCCAGTCAGATAACATGGCTTTATTGGGTTATCAGGACTGTAATTCGTGAATCACTCTTCGGCAGTGTACTTCATCACTGCCTTCCACTGACGAATCGCAGACGAAACATTTCGTCAATAAAGGTTCCTAGTGTTGCACATATGCCACTGGGGTATCCTGGGTTCAAGGACGGATCTTCTGTGAAACTAATGAAACTTAAGCTTCAGGGGCCCTTAATCCAGGAGGGGCCCTAATCCCGGAGGGGCCCCAAAAGCGATTTTAGTCAACATTGCTTAAAATTTTTGGGTCTACTGTATGAGAAGGGATTGCGAAGGACCCTCAATAACAGTTCCAACTTCAGGGCCCAAAAATGTAGGCCCGCCACCACCTGGGTTACTAACCATCAGAGACATGAAGACTGTGTTGTATTATCTAAAAGTCTTTGTGATCATTATCTTTTGTTCGACACATCAACCAAATTGGTAAATCTTACAATTTTTCATATTTGCATTCTCTATGTAGTCAAAAAAAAAAAAAATCTTGATAGGCAGAGTAGCTGGGTCTTCACCCATGTAATTTTTTTTTTTTTTTTGCAATTTTTGAGGGTTTGCCTAATTAATTGCCAAAATGACTTCGGTCTACTGAAACTTGCAAATAAGACTGATAATTTTTCCTCTCAAATGCTGTTCTTGTTAGTTTCTCCTTGTGTCTATTGCATTGGCTCCTAGAGTTAGTTTATTATCTGTATTATGCAGCCCATACCCATCTTGTGGGTGGTAGTCAAAAGATTACAGAGGTACATAATGGGTCCAGGGACTGGACCCCAAAGTTTTGATAGCTGAACAAGTTACAAAGGTAATAAACTCTAGGTAGATCTGGTCACTATCATGACCAAGTTACAAATGTAATGAATCATCTATACGTCTATACATGGTTACAATGACGAACAAATTACAAAGTAATGAGTCATTCACACGTCCACACCCGGTCACAACTGTAATGAGTTATTGGTGTAAGTATTAATTGGGTTACACACACACACACGAGCACAAACATGGCTCCTAGAGAGGCAAAAACTGAATTTAAACGCTGTTTATGAACATTTAAAGCTATTAAGTGAATAGTTAATGGTCCAAGTAGGACTGACACGTTGTTATATAAGTTTCGTTCACCTGTGTGTGAATTATTTGTATATTAACCCCAAGTATCCTGCTGATATACTTATACTGTAAACTCCAGGTAAGGTCAAGCTCAAGAAAGTTTTTGAGAATTGGCCCGGACCCTTTCAAACTGAGCCGTGTGCTGTTGGGGGTATATCACGTATACTCCTGAAACACCATTAGTAATCAAGGATCACACTGTTTCATATAGACATCACAGACACTCCTGAAACACCATCAGTGACCAAGGATCACACTGTTTCATATAGGCATCACAGACACTCCTGAAACACATCAGTGACCAAGGATCACACTGGCTCACCTGCCACTCTTGTTACACTATACTGCAGAGTAGCGCTTGGAAGTTTACAGGAACACCAGTGTACAAAAGTCAAAATTTATTTCCACGTGATACAATGTTTATACAGAAATGGGTGAAAGGGAATAGTATGTTTCTATTGTTCTGCATATTTATTAGTAAATTATTTGTATAAAATTCCAGCTCACCATTTACCAATGACAACTAACAACAAGAGAATCCAGTGAAGGTCCATTTAAACCAGCATGACTTTTTTATTTTGGATTTTTATTATGACACATGAATGGTTATTTGATTTCCTATCAAGAGAGACTTAAGCTATGTGTATATCTAAATAACAAACACGCTACCTACGTATCAGTAATCACTAAGGAAACACTCAGTAAACCCAGAAGTCAGTCTAAGACAGCGACCATCTACTCTACTCAAATTCACACTGAGTTTGAAAGCAAGGATACAAACACGGGTTGCTCGTCTCAGACACAACTCGCTAATTAAAAGGTTATTTTACATTTTACACATAGTTAAATCCTAATAGGATGGGCCTGACGCGATGCTCCCTCCGTTGGCATAGGCCAGCGGTCAGGCCACAAACCTAGAGCTTGTAGAATAAGCAAGTTTATTTAGATACAGGTACAAAAAAGTACAGTAATTATACATATTAACATACGAGTTAATTATCTAGGATAACCCCAGAAAATCAGACAGATTTATTTTCATTCGGGTCCGTGTAACATATTATTTAAAGCCTAGCTGTAAGTTACAGTACATAGCAAACCTTTATTAAAGACATTTCTCAATGGGTAGAGCTTTAAAGTCATGATGACAGGATAAAGTCATCACCATATTGTCGGCAATACCCAACATCTAACAAGCCTGGAACGGCTACCCTCGGCTGTTCATTTTCTGCTCACACCATCCAAAATGCTGCCAGTAAACTATTTCAACACTGATTTAAAATAATAACACAACTATTAAACTAATAATAAACCTACATCACAGAATGGAACCTCAGTGGGCTGCAGCTGTTGCGTAGATTTCCGATCGATAAAGTAACAGATTGTGTACGACCTCAGTCGATTCGCAAAGTATTGGAGTGACATCTCATTGTACTGGAGGTGTGGAAAAGTCAAGGCGTGATGGGGACAACTTGAGCTGAGTTGTTGAAGAAGATAGTGGCACCGGAGATGCTGAGACCGGGAGAATCCCCTAAGCTCACTTCAGACCCCAAGGAGGTACCCAGATTCACTTCAGATCCAACGGAGTTACCCAGTGAGCTTCCAAATCTCACCTCAGAGCCTTCAGGGGGCCCTGACACCAAAGAAGCTACAGGACCTGATGACCCACTCTCTGGCCTGAGGAGACAAAAAAATTCACTTGAAATTGCTGAAAGGTTTAGGTGTGATGAAAAAAAAAATCATAATCGGTATTTGTAATGGTTGTTAGTTTACAAAGAGTATTACCTCTGATCAACAAGTTGTGAAAATGATTTCTCCGAGTATAAGTTGTGTCCTAGTTTGTCAGACAATAAACAGGCTATAAACTGACGGGAACTGTTACATAACAACAGAAAAATAACAAAGACTATATTTTCATTTAAATTTACAGAAAATAACGCGTTTGATTAAATTAATTTGACTTTTAACTATGATTTTCAGCCAGTGAGAACGTTTGAGAGAGTAAAAAGGCACAATATCGTACTAGAACGGTACACAACCTGTACATATCTAGGATCTGGCTTTGTGGATAAAGTACTACATACTTTGATGTAAGTGTGAAGGTTTGAATCCTACTGTTTATTGAGATAATATTTACATATCTGTGTTGAGAGAGTCTAACCTGGCGCGGCTGACACTGAGATGGTCAGAGGACACTTGCACCTCGCCGACGAAGGAACCATATAGCTCGCTAGGGAAAACAAAGGTCTCTACCTCCCTGGTACCGTCAGTTAACACCGCGTCGTCGTCACCTCCCTGTGGACGACATGATACCTGTCCGGCCAGACACACCACCAGTGCCAGACTCTGAAACACAACATTCTGTGTAATAGTTATGCGACTGTGACCCCTCATATGCAAAATGACTATAATCATAACCATAATTTTTAAAGAGGTGAACACTGGTAAGCCAGTAAAAGGCCTCGGTCAGATGACCCAAATATCTAATTGTGGGTCATCATATGACTAATACCCGCGTCAGGCAACACTTGTCCTGTTTCCTGACAAACCTAACCTAACCTAACCTGTTATCCCTCTTCTCTGTTTTTCTAAATTGTGCATATTTTTTTTTCCTTCCACAGCACTGTCTCTCAATAGAACAGTGCTGAATAATAGGTCTCAGTTTGCCCTGTGTTATGTATCCATAAATAACTTTTCTTTGTAAAAAATCTACACTGTTAACCTATCATGTACTGTGACTAGTGTTTCTTCTTGGGAAATAACGTTATATTATTTCATATTTACTAAATTTATTGTTTCTTCCTGTCTCACTCCCACTTCAGTCACCTCTTTTTCTTCCCCTTCTCTTCACTTTACCTATGTATATTCATTCCTTTTTTACACGGTATCACCGACTTACGTCCCTCAATTTCAGTATACATATCTTTTTATTTTCTTTTATTACCTCCTTTTACCACTACTTTGTATTTGTTATCTTTTAGCAAGTCGTTATTATTCCTCCTCTACCTGTGTCACTTCTCCCTTCCCTTTGATTATAATGAAATTGAGGATAAATAATTGTTAGTGTCAGCCTAATTTTAAATATATTTTATATAGATCTGGTAAGAGCAGCAGTGTGATCGTTCATAAACTCACGCAGTAAAATGACTTCGAAAAATAAATTCGAGGGTAATTTAGCCTCCTCCAGGAATTTATATATTGTGGCACCATCTAGAAGCTTCTAGATGAATATTGAAAAATACCGTAGCCTAACAATGGTGGGGGGGGGGTTGAACCTAGTTATGTGGAAAACATTATTAAGTAACTTAGTGATTTATTAACAACATTAAGGCGGCGTTTAAAACTGAGATAAAAAAAAAAATGTCCATTTGTAGAAAAAGGAACTAATATTTTGCAGGTAATATTTTTATATAATTTGTCATATGAGAGTTCAGAGGATGTCACTACGTCATTTACACATTATAATTTAATTACAGGATTGTCATTAATTTTGTTATTCCCGCCAAAAAAAATCAAGGTAGGTTCCCAGATCTTAAGAAATTAAACTTTGTTTCATTTCCAAAAATGAAGTGTAAATGTCTTCCATCCCTTCCCCGGAGCTGTGTAACCCTTAAGGTTTTAGTGCTCACCCGTATAATGACAATCCCGCCAAATGTGAGTACTATGTATGGGAAATAAGTTACAGAAAATAGGAGGTGGGAGGCTGCAGGATGGCGCCAGTGGCGCCATTCACACCATCTCTTGACTTAACGTGTCTTCACCTTCCTTGGATCAAACCTAAATGCTTCACTTTTTTAATCAAGTAGATGCTGTTAGTAAGGTTTTTGATAATAGGGGGAAAAAATTTCCGTTTATTATGTAGACGATGTTGTCATTTGGTTATTTTGACCCATTTTGGCGGGAAATTTAACGTAGATGTGAGTGATGTGGGCCGGGGGGGGGGTCAGTAGCCCCTCTAGCGGGAAATTAAAGATGAAACTCAGCCTCGACCTTGATGCTGGTGAAGGGCTCTTGATCCAAGGAATTAAGAGTTACCGCCATGTACAGTAGTGGCGGGAAAATGATAGAAAACGGGGAATTAGCGCCAATAATCACATGAGCGGTGCAGGGTGGAGTCTAGTGGCGCCACTCCGCACTACTCACCACCACTGGGCGCCACTTTACTGACATCACTCGGTGTATTAATGTGTTGATGGTGCTGAGACGTCTTGATCATCTGGGCATCGCTTATTAAGGTAAGAGATATATGTTAATATTTCCCTCAATCAAAGGAGGTACCTCGATGTCAATTCAGGGCTCTTGATCCAAGAAAAGAGGTCTTTTTCTCCACTTGAATGCATCCCAGGTGCTGTATAAACCCTTCGGGTTTAGCACTTCCCTTTCATTAGAATGAAATTGTAGATAAATAATTGTTAGTGTTAGCCTAACTAATTTTAAATATATTTTATATAAATCTGGTAAGAGCAGCAGAGTAAACTGGTGTTAATTAATGGTTCTGTAGATCGTTCATAAACTCACGCAGTAAAATGACTTAGAAAAATATATTCGGGGATAATTTAACCTCCTGGATTTATATATTGTGGCACCATCTAGAAGCTGCTAGATGAATATTGAAAAATACAGTAGCCTAACCATATTAGTGGGGGGGAGGGGGTTGAACCTAGTTGTGTTGGAAAACTTGGAATTAGCGGCTAGTAGGAGGCCGCCACTCACACCATCTTGAGTGTCAAGATTTTTTTTTTTTTTACTCCGGGGTGTTAGCCACATAGGATAACCCAAGAAAGGCAGTGCATCATCTTGGGACTGTCTGTCTGTCTGTCTGTCTGTCTGTGTGATTTCCGTTGTGGTCCTCAGTTTGTCCACCAGGATGCCACCCACATCAGTCGACTAACACTCAGGTGCCTACTTGCTAGGTGCACTGGACAACAGGTGTAAGGAAACACGCACACACACGCACACACACACACCCCACACACATCCCCACACACCCCACATTCACCCCCCCACCCCCCACACCCCACATTCACCCCCCCCACCCACACCCCCCCCACACCCCACACACACACACACACACACACACACACACACACACACACACACACACACACACACACACACACACACACACACACACACACACACACACACACACACACACACACACACACACACACACGATGACGCCATATAAAATACTGAGAGGAATTGACAAGGTGGACAAAGACAGGATGTTCCAGAGATGGGACACAGCAACAAGGGGACACAGTTGGAAGTTGAAGACACGGATGAATCACAGAGATATTAGGAAGTATTTCTTCAGTCACAAGAGTAGTCAGGAAGTGGAATAGTTTGGGAAGCGATGGTGTGGAGGCAGGATCCATATACAGCTTTAAGCAGAGGTATGATAAGCTTATGGGTCAAGGAGAGTGACCCAGTTGCAAGCAGTGAAGAGGCGGGATCAGGAGTTATGACTCGACCCCTGCAACCACAACTAGGTGAGTACATGCCCTATGAAGAAAGGTTGAGGGAAATCGGTCTGACGACGCTGGAGGACAAGAGGGTCAGTGGAGACATGATAACGACACAAAATACTGCGTGGACTAGATAAGGTGGACAGAGACAGGATGTTCCCGAGAAGGGACACACAAACAAGGGGTCACAATTGGAAGCTGAAGACTCAGACGAGTCACAGGGATGTTAGGAAGTATTTCTTCAGTCATAGAGTCGCCAGGAAGTGGAATAGTCTAGCAAGTGATGCAGTGGAGGCAGGAACCATACATAGCTTTAAGACGAGGTATGACAGAGCTCAAGGAGCAGAGAAAGAGAGAGAGAGAGAAGACCTAGTAGCGATCAGTGAAGAGGCGGAGCCAGGAGCTGTAATTCGACCCTTGCAACCACAACTAGGTGATTACACGTACTTTGTACAGTATCTTAGGTACGTTTATTACAGTCCATTTCGTTTCGTCTATCGTATAAGTTATCAAAGATCCTTCGATTTATTAATGGAAGGAGAGACACAAATCATTTTATTATTATTGGGGATTTAATGATGTTTTGAAAAGCAACTGAATGTAACATTTAAGATTATTTTAGTTAACGTTATCCTTTCTTCTTTCCAGTTTGATTGTTATCAGGAAGATAAGATGCTTGTTATAGTCCTTATCTTATACTTCCAGTATACTGCTATCTTCCTCAGCTCACACTTCCAGCGTCTTGCTATCTTCCTCAGCTCACACTTCCAGCGCCTTGCCATCTTCCTCATCTCATACTACCAAGACATTGGTAGTATGAGCTGAGGATCGTAGCAAGACGCTGGTAGTATGAGCTGAGGATGGTGGCAAGACGCTGGTAGTATGAGCTGAGGATGGTAGCAAGACGCTGGTAGTATGAGCTGAGGATGGTAGCAAGACGCTGGTAGTATGAGCTGAGGATGGTAGCAAGACGCTGGTAGTATGAGCTGAGGATGGTAGCAAGACGCTGGTAGTATGAAGTAGGGAATATAACAAAACTTGGTAGTATGAGCTTAAGGGCTACCATCACCCTGGGTAGTCTTAAGGGCTACCACCACCCTGGGTAGCCTTAAGGGCTACCATCACCCTGGGTAGTCTTAAGGGCAAGAATAACCCTGGGACCATCGCCCTGGGTAGTCTTAAGGGCAACAATCACCCTGGGTAGTCTTAAGGGCTACCATCACCCTGGGTAGTCTTAAGGGCTACCATCACCCTGGGTAGTCTTAAGGGCTACCATCACCCTGGGTAGTCTTAAGGGCTACCATCACCCTGGGTAGTCTTAAGGGCTACCATCACCCTGGGTAGTCTTAAGGGCTACCATCACCCAGGGTAGTCTTAAGGGCTACCATCACCCTGGGGGTAGTCTTAAGGGCTACCATCACCCTGGGTAGTCTTAAGGGCTACCATCACCCTGGGTAGTCTTAAGGGCCACCATCACCCTGGGTAGTCTTAAGGGCTACCATCACCCTGGGTAGTCTTAAGGGCTACCATCACCCTGGGTAGTCTTAAGGGCTACCATCACCCTGGGTAGTCTTAAGGGCTACCATCACCCTGGGTAGTCTTAAGGGCTACCATCACCCTGGGTAGTCTTAAGGGCTACCATCACCCTGGGTAGTCTTAAGGGCTACCATCACCCAGGGTAGTCTTAAGGGCTACCATCACCCTGGGGGTAGTCTTAAGGGCTACCATCACCCTGGGTAGTCTTAAGGGCTACCATCACCCTGGGTAGTCTTAAGGGCTACCATCACCCTGGGTAGTCTTAAGGGCTACCATCACCCTGGGTAGTCTTAAGGGCTACCATCACCCTGGGTAGTCTTAAGGGCTACCATCACCCTGGGTAGTCTTAAGGGCTACCATCACCCTGGGTAGTCTTAAGGGCTACCATCACCCTGGGTAGTCTTAAGGGCTACCATCACCCTGGGTAGCCTTAAGGGCTACCATCACCCTGGGTAGTCCTAAGGGCATACCATCTTAAGGGCCCATCACCCAGGGTAGTCTTAAGGGCTACCATCACCCTGGGGGTAGTCTTAAGGGCTACCATCACCCTGGGTAGTCTTAAGGGCTACCATCAGCCTGGGGGTAGTCTTAAGGGCTACCATCACCCTGGGTAGTCTTAAGGGCTACCATCACCCTGGGGGTAGTCTTAAGGGCTACCATCACCCAGGGTAGTCTTAAGGGCTACCATCACCCTGGGGGTAGTCTTAAGGGCTACCATCACCCTGGGTAGTCTTAAGGGCTACCATCACCCTGGGGGTAGTCTTAAGGGCTCCCATCACCCTGGGTAGTCTTAAGGGCTACCATCACCCTGGGGGTAGTCTTAAGGGCTACCATCACCCTGGGTAGTCTTAAGGGCTACCATCACCCTGGGGGTAGTCTTAAGGGCTACCATCACCCTGGGTAGTCTTAAGGGCTACCATCACCCTGGGTAGTCTTAAGGGCTACCATCACCCTGGGTAGTCTTAAGGGCTACCATCACCCTGGGTAGTCTTAAGGGCTACCATCACCCTGGGTAGTCTTAAGGGCTACCATCACCCTGGGTAGTCTTAAGGGCTACCATCACCCTGGGTAGTCTTAAGGGCTACCATCACCCTGGGTAGTCTTAAGGGCTACCATCACCCTGGGTAGTCTTAAGGGCTACCATCACCCTGGGTAGTCTTAAGGGCTACCATCACCCTGGGTAGTCTTAAGGGCTACCATCACCCTGGGTAGTCTTAAGGGCTACCATCACCCTGGGTAGTCTTATGGGCTCCACAATATTTTTATGTACATATGGCTAATGTTTTTAGTATCTAGTTAATATTATTCATGTCTTGTTAATATTATTCATGTCTTGTTAATATTATTCATGTCTTGTTAATAGTTTTCATGTCTGGTTAATAATATTCATGTCTTATTAATATTATTCATGTCTGGTTAATAGTTTACATGTCTGGTTAATATTGCTCATGTCTTATTAATATTATTCATATCTGGTTAATAGTTTACATGTCTGGTTAATATTATTCATGTCTGGTTAATATTATTCATGTCTGGTTAATAGTTTACATGTCTGGTTAATATTTCTCATGTCTTATTAATATTATTCATGTCTGGTTAATAGTTTACATGTCTGGTTAATATTTCTCATGTCTTATTAATATTATTCATGTCTGGTTAATAGTTTACATGTCTGGTTAATATTATTCATGTCTGGTTAATATTATTCACGTTTGGTTAATATTATACATGGCCTACCAGTATTTATCACGTCTTGCTAATATTTTATGTCAATTAATGTCTGTAACTTTTCAGTGTACAGAATGTTTGATATATTTCGTTTTAATTTAAATAATTAAAAATTTTGTTTTGAAATTACTCTTGTAATATTGATTTTTTTTTTTACTTTAGTCTAATGTAGTTATTTTTTACGACCTCAGCGTAAAATATTTTTTTTCCTTCTTTCAGCCTAACTTTTCCCTTTCAGCCTAATATTTTTTTTTTTCACTTTCAGCCTAATATTTTTTTTTCACATTCAGCCTAATATTTTTTTTTCACTTTCAGCCTAATATTTTTTTCACTTTCAGCCTAATTTTTTCCCCCTTTCAGCCTAATATTTTTCCTTCCTTTTCAGCCTAATATTTTTTTTCACTTTCAGCCTAATACTTTTTCCCCTTTCAGCCTAATATTTTTTCCCCTTTAAGCCTAATATTTTTTTATCTTTCAGCCTAATATTTTTTTTCCTTTCAGCCTAATATTTTTTTCCTTTCAGCCTAATATTTTTCCCTTTCAGCCTAATATTTTTTTCACTTTCAGACTAATATTTTGTTCCTTTCAGCCTAATATTTTTTTCCCTTTCAGCCTAAAAATTTTTCCCTTTCAGCCAAATTTTTTTCTTTCAGCCTAATACTTTTTTCTTTTTCAGCCTAATATCTCGTTTTCTCTATCAGCCTAATATTTTTTTTTCTCTTTCAGCCTAATATTTTTTTTTTCTCTTTCAGCCTAATATTTTTTCCTTTCAGCCTAATATTTTTCTTTCTCTTTCAGCCTAATAGATTTTTCTCTTCCACTCTAATGTTCATTTTTAAGCATAACATTTTTTAATAGATTTTTTTTAATAGTTTAAAATAATCTCAAAATTTCTTAGTGATTTACAATGACAATCATTATTAATAAAAGTATTATTTATTATAATTATATTACAGTCCATCATAATTTTTAAATAATTATCCATAATAATTTTCAAATAATCATATAGTAAGATTAACTTTAGTTTTTGTCAAGATTAAAAATCGATTTTTTACTGTTAATACATTTTTTAGTGTTACTGATAATGTACAGGAGTGAAAGTTTTGTGTGTACGTACTAGAAGAGTGGTGTACTGATGTTCAGGTGTGTACTGATGTACAGGTGTGTACTGATGTACAGGTGTGTACAAGTTGTTGAATGATGGTAATCATATATAAAGGTGTATTGATGTACAGGTGTATGCAAGTGTAATGGTGATAAGTATAGAGATAAAGGAGCTGTAGTGATGTATAGTTGTGTACACGTTTATAATCGTGGAGATAGAGCTGTACTGTTTTACAGGTGTGTACAGGTTGATGAATGATGGTATTCATGGATAAAGGTGCTGTACTGATGTACAGTTGTGTACAAGTTGAAAGATGGTAATCAGGGAGATAAAGGTGCTGCACTGATGTACATTTGTGTACAAGTAAAAATATGGTAATTATGGAGAGATAATAGAGCTGTAGTGTTGTACAGTTGTGTACAAGTTGATGAAGGATAGTAATCATCAATAAAGGTGCTGAATTGATGCACAGGTGTGTGCAAGATGGTAATCATGGAGAGATAAAGGAGCTGTACTGATGTACAGTTGCGTACAAGTTGAATGATGGTAATCAGGGAGATAAAGGTGCTGTACTGATGTACAGTTGTGTACAAGTTGAATGATGGTAATCAGGGAGATAAAGGTGCTGTACTGATGTACAGTTGTGTACAAGTTGAATGATGGTAATCAGGGAGATAAAGGTGCTGTACTGATGTACAGTTGTGTACAAGTTGATGGTAGTCATGGAGAGATAATGGAGCTGTAGTGAAGTACAGCTGTGTACAAGCTGATGAATGATGGTAATCATGGATAGAGGTGCTGTACTGATGTACAGGAGTGTACAAGTTGATAATTATGGAGAGATAAAGGAGCTTACTGATGTGCAATTGTGTACAAGTAGAAAGATGGCAATCGTGGAGATAAAGGTGCTGTACTGATGTACAGTTGTGTACAAGTTGAAAGTAATTGAGATAAGGGAGCTGTACTGATGTACAGTTGAGTACAAGTTGAAAGTAATCATGGAGATAAAGGAGCTGTACGGATGTACAGTTGTGTACAAGTTGAAAGTAATGGAAATAAGGGAGCTGTACTGATGTACAGTTGCGTACAAGTCGAAAGTAATGATGGAGATAAGGGAGCTGTACTGATGTACAGTTGTGTACAAGTTTAATGACGGTAATCATGGAAAGAGAAAGGTGCTGTACTAATGTACAGTTGTGGATAAGTAGAGGAATAATGGTAATGGATAGATAGAGGTGCTGTACTGATGTACAGGTGTGTACATCAGTACATTATGTATAAACCATAAACCAAACAAGTAATTAGTTTTACTTGTTTGGTTTATGGTTTAAGGTTCCATGAACGAAGGCTTGCCTTTGGACGAGTAACCCTGGCCTGGCCTAGCCTGGCCTGGCCTGGCCTGGCCCCTTGTCGTAGACTTCATCGTGGTGGGCCAGTGAACATGAAAGAGAATTTTTAATTCACTACAAATTAATCCAACATAGAAACAAAACTTGTGAGTATTTACCTCTATTAAGTTTTTGCTTTGGTTAAACACTGTCTGGAATAAGAAGTTCTGCTTCACGGCCAGTGTACGACATTTACCTTCATATATGTTATATTCTTTGTACCAAATTCCTTGATGGTGGCGTGTCAAATATCACACATGTGTAACACTTGGATATCTTTTATGATGAGATGTTTCGCCCGCTTGAAACGTCTCGCTAAAAAAAGCTACCCAGCTGTTGCACAAGCCTCATCACTTGTCCCTGTTATCGATATATTATTTACATTTATCTGTTAAGTACATTTATATTTTTACTTCTGTTCATTAAATTCATTTTAAAACAGTTTGTTAAATACTAATCAGGTTTCTACCAAGTAACACAAAACTCATTTAAAAAAATTATTGAAAATATCTAATATTTTACGAGGTTTTTTATTTTATGCATTTGTAATTATATAGTATTCTGAGGGATTTTGTTTTCGAAGAATTTGACATAACATCCATATACTTCAATAGCCCTAGGCCTGGGGACACTTGGTCCCAAAGATGAGGAGGTACTTGTACCTCCTCCCATGGGAGACTTAAGTCTCGAGACACTCCCCAGATAGGGAGCCAAGGCCGGGTCACCACTACTTGGAAAAGACCCGGGCCGGGAGAATACCGGTGAATAATAAAAAAAAAAAAAAAAGCTCACAAGACTGCCATCCCCACGAACCCCTTTGGGGCGGGGAATGTGGCTAGGCCTGGGGACAGTTGGTCCCAAAGATGAGGGGGTACTTGTACCTCCTCCCATGGGAGACTTAAGTCTCGAGACACTCCCCAAATAGGGAGCCAAGGCCGGGTCACCACTACTTGGAAAAGACCCGGGCCGGGGGAGTACCGGCGAATAAAAAAAAAAAAAGAAAGTTAATTTACATCGACACCATGCCTACCCTTCTAGGGTAGGGTCGGTGCCTGAGTCCGAGCCTTTAGCTCACAAGACTGTCATTCTCATTAGCCCCCTTGGGGCGGGGATGGCAGACCAGAGAGGCCTAGCTTGTGGCTAGGCCTGGGGACAGTTGGTCACAAAGATGAGGAGGTACTTGTGCCTCCTCCCATGGGAGACTTAGGTCTCAGACACTCCCTAAAGAGGGAGCCAAGGCCGGCCCACCACTTGGAAAAGGCCCGAGCCTAAAGAATACCGGCGAATCTTTAATAATAATAATAATAATAATAGTTAATTTAAAAGTTTGATAAATTTTTTAAATACAGTATTTAAGAAACTGCTATAATTCTGTTTCCCGTCATCATTTTTATGAACATTTGGCCACATTATGTCAATACTTGTGACCAGTTGCAGAAGATTTCCTACTCGTGTGGCCTGGGCCAAGTCTCCCTGTTGATTGCCTGGTCAACCAGGCTGTTGCTGTTGGCGGCCCTCCGGTTCACGCATGCATCACAGTCTGATTGAACTGGCACATAGATCCAGTCTTTTAACCTCTGGTTCCAGCAACAACATATCGAAAGGTTCAGGACCACGGATGTTGCTGTAGATTGTCTTGTCCTGTATCAGTAGTCACGTAGGATACACCTTCGTCATCTACAGGAACCAAAAGCACTTGACTTGCTCAGCGCCCCACTTTTAAGGCAGACTTACTTTTTAATGGAAATTAACCTAGCGTATCGATTACTGAGCACCGTATGATCCTTGTGGGTTTAGCGCTTAGTTTTGATTGTAATGTACCCATTCAAATTTTCAATTAAACCCCTCCACTGACCCATGCCCGGAGCACTGTAAGACCCATATGGGTTTAGTGTATGAATAAGTTTACCTATCTTCTTTGGTCAAGCTAATTTCCATTCCATGTGATGGAATAATCTGTGTGGGTTTAGTGCTTCCCTAAATTTAATATGGATTTTGTTTTTTTCCCCTGTTTCCCTTAAGGGTTTAGGGTTCCGTCACCATGAACGTAATAACCTCCAAGGATTACATACCCGGGGCTCTTACGTAACACCTACCAGATTAGCGCTTCCTTCTGATTAAAATAAATTGTTGAAGGTGCCCCAGCACTATGACCCTAGTGCCCCCTGGAGGGAGGTTGCTTGATGCTGGTGAGGGGCTCTTGATCTACGGAATTGGATCTGTGCTCCGATTCCCTGAACTGAGCCTGAATACCTTCCATATAATCCCCCCCATTTGCGCTGTATAATCCTACGGGTTTAGCGCTCCCTCATGATTATGACCCTAGTAGGTTTAGCGCTTTTTGATGGTGAGACTAATTAGGAAGGATGTAGCAGTGACTTAGATAAAATGTAGATACTGATAAACGATACTTGGGTATAGGTAACGTCATTCGAGGGGGGGCTCTTAATTCAAGTAATTGGACCTGCTCAATTTCCTCTCCCTCCCATGACTGGTGAGGGGCTCTTGATCTAGAGAATTTGATCTGCCTGATTCCCTGCATTGATCCTGAATACCTTCCATCCCCCTTCCCCCACGCGCTGTATAACCCTACAGGTTTAGCGCTACCCCATTATTATCAATCTCCTCCCCTCGGATCAAACTTTCATGCCACCCAGACACTACAAACCCTACGGGTTTAGCCCTCCTCACTTAATAGCCGTATATGGGTAAGGAGTTTTTTATGGATTTGGGATAAGCATGTGATAGGGAAGTAAGCCACAAAATCTGGAGGGTTAATAACCCAGGATAATCTGAAGCTATCTGGCTTTCCCATAAATGATGATAATGCAAAAGTCCACTGGGTAGACGAGAAGTTAATAAAGAATTATATTATACTGCATTTATCCATAGTAATATTGAGACCGAGGTGTTGGCTTCCTACTTATAACCAACTAAATGTCTAACCAACCTCATCTTAGGTGAGGTTTATCAGGAAACAGGATAAGTGGCTCCTGACGCGGGTCTTTAATAAGTCATATGATGACCCGCAGCTGGAGTTCTTGGTCAACTGATGAGGCCTTCCACTGGCTTACCCTTCCGCACCTTTAAAAAATTACCCCCCCCCCCACCTTCCCTTCCCACTTCTCTCCCCAGCACTTGCTATGTCATTATTTTAAAATATGTAATCCATTACATGTATACACGGATAACTTTTTCCCAACACTTGAATATATTCCAGCAGGTTCTGGAGTTTATTTCCACACTAGCATTTATTGTTATTTTCTCATGGATTGATAGATACTCTTGAGAATTAATATGGTGTGGATATTTTAATGTGCTTAAACTAATTAATTTCATCTAATTTTTAATAAATAGTCCAAGTGTTGACAATTCCTTCGTCACATCTTTATATATGGTATTATGAGTGACACACAGAGTTATATAAGTGTGACTAACACCTTCACATGTGTAGATTAAAGGAAGAACAAGTTAATTACCTGTAGGTTTTGGCTGATAATAATGGTGAACTGCCTCTGTGGTGGCTGATCCTCTGAATTCCTTGAACTATGAAGGGCGGGGCGGAGAGAGAGAACAGGAAGGAGAATGGATAGGACAGGACGAGTAAGAAAGAAAGAATAAGTAAGTTTATTGAGGTATACACAAATACAGTTACATAGATTATCATACATATCAACATATGTATAATGTACCTGGGATAACCCCAAAAAAGTCAGACAAATGAAGAGAGGATAGGAATTAATAATAAGGGATGTATGCAGTTTGATGGTATTTTGGGATGAAAGGACCTAAGTCTCTGGTAGGCCATAAAAGTTATGTTGAGTCTTATTCTAAAAGAAAGGCAGGAGAAAGTAGAAGATAGGAAGCTAGAAAGGGTATAGGAGAGACGAAGAATATAGAATTGTAATGGAGGAGAGATAGAAGAGATGAAGACGGCTTGGATAAGGAGAGAAGATAACAGAGTGTATGAGGAAGCTAGAGAAAGATAGAGAAAACAGAAGAGAAGATACAGAACAAGTGAGATATGGCACCTACTGACTGAAATTTTTGCGTAAGTGACACCATTTAGGGGGTGACACCATAGAGGCCTGGTCACAGACCGGGCCGCGGGGGCGTTGACCCCCGGAACTCTCTCCAGGTAAACTCCAGGTAATAGAGCCTGTAAAGAAGGTGACACTAATGGCCAAAACAGTGCTGCACCAACATAAGAGAAGAATCCTTCGTTTCTATATAGCCTATTACGTATTAACAAAGTACAAATAAGCCTATATAGGGAAAACAATTGATTTTCATGTGATAGATGATTTTGCATAATTGAAGGCAATGAAATGTAAGATCAGATTCACTGAGATGTTACCTGTACTCAAGGTCAAATGTAAGATCAGATTCACTGAGATGTTACCTGTACTCAAGGTCAAATGTAAGATCAGATTCACTGAGATGTTACCTGTACTCAAGGTCAAATGTAAGATCAGATTCAGTGAGATGTTACCTGTACTCAAGGTCAAATGTAAGATCAGATTCACTGAGATGTTACCTGTACTCAAGGTCAAATGTAAGATCAGATTCACTGAGATGTTACCTGTACTCAAGGTCAAATGTAAGATCAGATTCACTGAGATGTTACCTGTACTCAAGGTCAAATGTAAGATCAGATTCACTGAGATGTTACCTGTACTCAAGGTCAAATGTAAGATCAGATTCACTGAGATGTTACCTGTACTCAAGGTCAAATGTAAGATCAGATTCACTGAGATGTTACCTGTACTCAAGGTCAAATGTAAGATCAGATTCACTGAGATGTTACCTGTACTCAAGGTCAAATGTAAGATCAGATTCACTGAGATGTTACCTGTACTCAAGGTCAAATGTAAGATCAGATTCACTGAGATGTTACCTGTACTCAAGGTCAAATGTAAGATCAGATTCACTGAGATGTTACCTGTACTCAAGGTCAAATGTAAGATCAGATTCACTGAGATGTCACTTGTACTCAAGGTCAAATGTAAGATCAGATTCACTGAGATGTTACCTGTACTCAAGGTCAAATGTAAGATCAGATTCACTGAGATGTTACCTGTACTCAAGGTCAAACGTAAGATCAGATTCACTGAGATGTTACCTGTACTCAAGGTCAAACGTAAGATCAGATTCACTGAGATGTTACCTGTACTCAAGGTCAAATGTAAGATCAGATTCACTGAGATGTCACTTGTACTCAAGGTCAAATCAGAACTAGTGTTTCTCTGATATTGCAATGTTTTTCTTTATTTTTCAATTTTTTTTTGCATGTTTTGGCATGGATGAAGACGAATAAATGTAGGATGTGTTGCCTGTACTCAAAGTGGTATTTGAGTTTATGTTTCCTCAATATTACTACGATTATTTATTTTATCATTAATAAAGTTGAGAAGTATTCTCCTGTTTAGTTTATGGCCCTTAAAGTTATAATTGTTAAACATTAGTCACTGGTCATGTAGTAGTGACGTAACTGGTCATGCTGTAGTGACGTAACTGGTCATGCTGTAGTGACGTAACTGGTCATGCTGTAGTGACGTAACTGGTCATGTAGTAGTGACGTAACTGGTCATGTAGTAGTGACGTAACTGGTCATGCAGTAGTGACGTAACTGGTCATGCTGTAGTGACGTAACTGGTCATGTAGTAGTGACGTAACTGGTCATGTAGTAGTGACGTAACTGGTCATGTAGTAGTGACGTAACTGGTCATGCTGTAGTGACGTAACTGGTCATGCTGTAGTGACGTAACTGGTCATGTAGTAGTGACGTAACTGGTCATGTAGTAGTGACGTAACTGGTCATGCAGTAGTGACGTAACTGGTCATGCTGTAGTGACGTAACTGGTCATGTAGTAGTGACGTAACTGGTCATGTAGTAGTGACGTAACTGGTCATGTAGTAGTGACGTAACTGGTCATGCTGTAGTGACGTAACTGGTCATGTAGTAGTGACGTAACTGGTCATGTAGTAGTGACGTAACTGGTCATGCTGTAGTGACGTAACTGGTCATGTAGTAGTGACGTAACTGGTCATGCTGTAGTGACGTAACTGGTCATGTAGTAGTGACGTAACTGGTCATGCTGTAGTGACGTAACTGGTCATGTAGTAGTGACGTAACTGGTCATGCTGTAGTGACGTAACTGGTCATGTAGTAGTGACGTAACTGGTCATGTAGTAGTGACGTAACTGGTCATGCTGTAGTGACGTAACTGGTCATGTAGTAGTGACGTAACTGGTCATGTAGTAGTGATGTAACTGGTCATGCTGTAGTGACGTAACTGGTCATGTAGTAGTGGCGTAACTGGTCATGCAGTAGTGACGTAACTGGTCATGCTGTAGTGACGTAACTGGTCATATAGTAGTGACGTAACTGGTCATGCTGTAGTGACGTTACTGGTCATGCTGTAGTGACGTAACTGGTTATGTAGTAGTGACGTAACTGGTCATGCTGTAGTGACGTAACTGGTCATGCAGTACTGACGTAACTGGTCATGTAGTAGTGACGTAACTGGTCATGCAGTAGTGACGTAACTGGTCATGCTGTAGTGACGTAACTGGTCATGCAGTACTGACGTAACTGGTCATGCTGTAGTGACGTAACTGGTCATGCAGTAGTGACGTAACTGGTCATGCAGTAGTGACGTAACTGGTCATGTAGTAGTGACGTAACTGGTCATGCAGTAGTGACGTAACTGGTCATGTAGTAGTGACGTAACTGTTCATGCTGTAGTGACGTAACTGGTCATGACGGTAGTGACGTAACTGGTCATGCAGTAGTGACGTAACTGGTCATGTAGTAGTGACGCAACTGGTCATGCAGTAGTGACGTAACTGGCCATGTAGTAGTGACGTAACTGGTCATGCTGTAGTGACGTAACTGGTCATACGGTAGTGACGTAACTGGTCATG
The DNA here is from genome assembly GCF_038502225.1 of Cherax quadricarinatus. Lineage (NCBI taxonomy): Eukaryota > Metazoa > Arthropoda > Malacostraca > Decapoda > Parastacidae > Cherax > Cherax quadricarinatus. The sequence continues at coordinate 2,916,563 of NC_091381.1, forward strand.
CAGTAGTGACGTAACTGGTCATGCAGTAGTGACGTAACTGGTTATGCAGCAGTGACGTAACTGGTCTTGTAGTAGTGACGTAACTGGTCATGCAGTAGTTACGTAACTGGTCATGCGGTAGTGACGTAACTGGTCATGCAGTAGTGACGTAACTGGTCATGCAGTAGTGACGTAACTGGTCATGCAATAGTGACGCAACTGGTCATGCTGTAGTGACGTAACTGGTCATGTAGTAGTGACGTAACTGGTCATGCGGTAGTGACGTAACTGGTCATGCAGTAGTGACGTAACTGGTCATGCAGTAGTGGCGTAACTGGTCATGCTGTAGTGACGTAACTGGTCATGTAGCAGTGACGTAACTGGTCATGCAGTAGTGACGTAACTGGTCATGTAGCAGTGACGTAACTGGTCATGCAGTAGTGACGTAACTGGTCATGCAGTAGTTGCGTAACTGGTCATGCGGTAGTGACGTAACTGGTCATGCAGTAGTGACGTAACTGGTCATGCAGTAGTGACGTAACTGGTCATGTAGTAGTGACGTAACTGGTCATGTAGTAGTGACGTAACTGGTCATGCAGTAGTGACCTAACTGGTCATGTAGTAGTGACGTAACTGGTCATGCAGTAGTGACGAAACTGGTCATGTAGTACTGACGTAACTGGTCATGCAGTAGTGACGTAACTGGTCATGCAGTAGTGACGTAACTGATCATGTGGTAGTGACGCAACTGGTCATGCTGTAGTGGCGTAACTGGTCATGTAGCAGTGACGTATCTGGTCATGCAGTAGTGACGTAACTGGTCATGTAGTAGTGACGTAACTGGTCATGTAGTAGTGACGTAACTGATCATGCAGTAGTGACGTAACTGGTCATGCTGTAGTGACGTAACTGGTCATGTAGTAGTGACGTAACTGGTCATGCAGTAGTGACGTAACTGGTCATGCAGTAGTGACGTAACTGGTCATGCTGTAGTGACGTAACTGGTCATGTAGTAGTGACGTAACTGGTCATGCAGTAGTGACGTAACTGGTCATGCTGTAGTGACGTAACTGGTCATGTAGTAGTGACGTAACTGGTCATGTAGTAGTGACGTAACTGATCATGCAGTAGTGACGTAACTGGTCATGCTGTAGTGACGTAACTGGTCATGTAGTAGTGACGTAACTGGTCATGCAGTAGTGACGTAACTGGTCATGCAGTAGTGACGTAACTGGAGTTTAACCCCCATCCCTCCCGCCCTTGAATTTCATGGAGGTGACACCAAAAATGCTGCCCCGGGTGACACCAGAGATTCCACCCCGGGTGACACCGACTCTGCCGACGCCTCTGGGTAAGGTTCGTCAGGAAACACGACAAATGTTTCCAGACGCGGGTCTTAGTCAAATGATGACCCGCCGTTGGACTTTATAGTCATAGTTATAACCATTTCTTTATTAGTATTGATAAAGATGCGCCGGTATTCTCCCGGCTCGGGCCTTTTCCAAGTGGTGGCCCGGCCTTGGCTCCCTCTTTAGGGAGTGTCTGAGACCTAAGTCTCCCATGGGAGGAGGCACAAGTACCTCCTTATCTTTGGGACCAACTGTCCCCATGCCTAGCCACAAGCTAGGCCTCTCTGGTCTGCCATCCCCGCCTCAAGGGGCCTAATGGGAATGACAGTCTTGTGAGCTGCAAGTGTGGAAAATTGCAGTTATCTGAATGTATTATTATATACATAACAGTAAATGAACATTGATAATTATTATTTATCAGTTAGACAAGTAGGAATTTGGGACGCCTAGGTGGCAAAAAATGTCCCCCTTCGATGCCTACCACTGTCATATTCACAAGTTGCTCTGGACCTATTAATTAAATGAAATATACATCACCAGGAATGCTGGTAAATATATAAATTTGTGGACTGTATATTAAAATTAAAAAATGATTATATATAAACACATTTACATAACAGAAGGAGAATATCTTAAAAACTCACCAATTTGACTGGAGATTAAGGTCTATCATACTCAGAAAACCTCACTCTAACTAAATCTATGAAAATAATGCTGGCCAGAATTACACATAAATCTAGAGAGCTTATCTGAGGTTCCTGGAGCTGTCTTGTCCAGTCGTCTGATATCTCAAGTTATGCAGGAATGCACATCCACCAATTTCGCCTCCTATTTGAGAGGTGTCAACACAATTTTAAATTCTAGAGCACGAAAATTTCTATCCATTACACCAACGTTCTAATGCAAATTCAAAACCAAGATGGCGAGTCCCGTCTGCGCAGACGCAGGCTTTCCGTTTTCTATGACATAAATATTATTAAATACAGTATGGCCATCTATTTACATATAAATACTGCATTTCCGGAAAATATATACAGTATTTTCCACAGCAAGCTCGGGCTCAGGCACCTACCCTAACCTAGAAGGGTTAGACATGGTGTCGATGACTTTTCTTTAGTTAGTTAGTTAGTTAAAGATTAGCCGGTATTCTCCCGGCCCAGGCCTTGTCCAAGTGGTGGCCCGGCCTTGGCTCCCTCTTTAGGGAGTGTCTGAGACCTAAGTCTACCATGGGAGGAGGCACAAGTACCTCCTCATCTTTGGGACCAACTGTCCCCAGGCCTAGCCACAAGCTAGGCCTCTCTGGTCTGCCATCCCCGCAACAAGGGGGCAAATGGGAATGACAGTCTTATGAGCTCAAGGCTCGGGCTCAGGCACCTACCCTACCCTAGAAGGGTTAGACATGGTGTCGATGCATTTCTTTAGAAGTTTCAATATACAAGGGTAATTTTTTAGAATTATGTTAAGTAACCTCTATATTAGTATGTATTCATAATGCAGCTAAGTCTTGTCTGAATTGCCAATTACATTAACAATGTTTGATATTATTTGAAAGCATTTATTCATTCTAATGTATTTAATGTTTATGAATATGTAAGTATTTTCGCTAAATCATAGATCACATTTTCTGTGAGTCTGAATAAATATATAGAAATTTACCATCAAAACAGTAGCCTCATGCCGTTTTCTATGAAACGAATGACACCACAGAGAGCGTCCGTCCTCGGAGCATCCTGAGCTCAGAGTAACTTGAGCTCAGCGCTACTACCAGGAACCAGGGAACAAATTCAAGACGAAGAAGACTATGCTCGGTGTGTCTCGTAGTTCGGTTGGTAGCATACTCAGCTCACACACTGAGTGTCTGGGTCGATCCTGGTACGGGTGTACTTACTGGGTCTGTTTCCTTAACATACCTGCTAACACCCAGGGAGGTACCTGGGTGTTAACCGACTGGTGTGGGTCACATCCTGGAGACAAAATTAACTTAAGTTGCACGAATTGCTCCACATTGATGTGTACCTGTCATTGATGACAGGTACACATGAATACAGTTAGATAATTTTTATATATAGCAGCATATGTGCAGTTTAACTAAGATAACCCAAGAAAGTCAATGTGCCTTATTTACACTGGGGTCCTTGTGTATATATATATATATATATATATATATATATATATATATATATATATATATATATATATATATATATATATATATATATATATATATATACATATATATACATATATATATATATATATATATATATATATATATATATATATATATATATATATATATATATATATATATATATATATATATATATATATATATATATATATATATATATATATATATATATATATATATATATATATATATATATATATATATATATATATATATATATATATATATATATATATAGGGTGTGCAAAAGAAGAAAATTAAAGGTGAATACAGGAAAGAGTAAGGTTATGAGGATAACAAAAAGATTAGGTGATGAAAGATTGAATATCAGATTGGAGGGAGAGAGTATGGAGGAGGTGAACGTATTCAGATATTTGGGAGTGGACGTGTCAGCGGATGGGTCTATGAAAGATGAGGTGAATCATAGAATTGATGAGGGAAAAAGAGTGAGTGGTGCACTTAGGAGTCTGTGGAGACAAAGAACTTTGTCCTTGGAGGCAAAGAGGGGAATGTATGAGAGTATAGTTTTACCAACGCTCTTATATGGGTGTGAAGCGTGGGTGATGAATGTTGCAGCGAGGAGAAGGCTGGAGGCAGTGGAGATGTCATGTCTGAGGGCAATGTGTGGTGTGAATATAATGCAGAGAATTCGTAGTTTGGAAGTTAGGAGGAGGTGCGGGATTACCAAAACTGTTGTCCAGAGGGCTGAGGAAGGGTTGTTGAGGTGGTTCGGACATGTAGAGAGAATGGAGCGAAACAGAATGACTTCAAGAGTGTATCAGTCTGTAGTGGAAGGAAGGCGGGGTAGGGGTCGGCCAAGGAAGGGTTGGAGGGAGGGGGTAAAGGAGGTTTTGTGTGCGAGGGGCTTGGACTTCCAGCAGGCATGCTTGAGCGTGTTTGATAGGAGTGAATGGAGACAAATGGTTTTTAATACTTGACGTGCTGTTGGAGTGTGAGCAAAGTAACATTTATGAAGGGATTCAGGGAAACCGGCAGGCCGGACTTGAGTCCTGGAGATGGGAAGTACAGTGCCTGCACTCTGAAGGAGGGGTGTTAATGTTGCAGTTTAAAAACTGTAGTGTAAAGCACCCTTCTGGCAAGACAGTGATGGAGTGAATGATGGTGAAAGTTTTTCTTTTTCGGGCCACCCTGCCTTGGTGGGAATCGGCCGGTGTGATAAAAAAAAAAAAAAAAAAAAAAAAAAAATATATATATATATATTCGTGTGTTCTAGGTTGCCTGTATCTCCTCAAGCTTTTAAAAATCCTATTGCTTATTAATAATTATGACTAGTAGCTACGCACAAATTTTAGTTAAAACCTGTCTCTGGAAATACACTGCGGCAATGCTTAGCAACTAATTACATCACTGTCTATAAGATATGTATATATGTAACAGTCATAATATATAGCCTGACTTGAATTCTACTACAGGTCGGGAAAAGTCTGGTCTCCCTTTGTGGCGTTTGGATAGCCGGGTATAAAGTTACCGTAGAGAAGCGATTAACAAAGGGATGGTAATATCTTGTGGATGCTGGGCTGGAGAACGCCTCAGGCAGTATTCAAAACTTGCTTGAGGACTCCCTAGATTTTTAACACTGACAGTCGTCAGTGTTAAAAATCTAGGTCTAAGTCGTACGTGAATGCTGACGGGTGTCAGCATTCACGTAGTCCCTTCTCTCCTTCCTTGGATCAACTCTAATTATTTTTATTTTTTCTTGACGTATTGCCCTCTAGATTATTATTATTATTAAAGATTCGCCGGTATTCTCCCGGCCCGGGCCTTTTCCAAGTGGTGGCCCGGCCTTGGCTCCCTCTTTAGGGAGTGTCTGATACCTAAGTCTCCCATGGGAGGAGGCACAAGGACCTCCTCATCTTTGGGACCAACTGTCCCCAGTCCTAGCCACAAGCTAGGCCTCTCTGGTCTGCCATCCCCGCCCCAAGGAGGCTAATGGGAATGACAGTCTTATGAGCTAAAGGCTCGGGCTCAGGCACCTACCCTACCCTGGAAGGGCTGGGCATGGTGTCGATCGGCCCTCTAGAGTTTAGTGGTTCCATTAATAATAATAACAATAAATAATAAAAATTATTATTACTATTATGTATAAATATACATATATGTCGTGCCGAATATGTAAAACTGGTCAATTAGCAAGAACTCATTTAAAATTAAGTCCTTTCTAAAATTTTCTCTTATACGTTTAAATATATATTTTTTTTCATTACTGTTAATGTAAAAAAAATTTAATTTTGCACCAAAAGAAACTTAGAAAACTTACCTAACCTTGTTATAACAAGAACAATTTATTTTAGCTTAACCCAACTAAATATATTTTAGATTTGTTTACAATAATTTAATACTAAACAAACACAGTGAAATATATTTTTTTCGTTAGGTTCAGAATGATTTTGGCGAAATTATTGCATACACAAATTTTCGCTTGTCCTATATGGCAAGATGAGCGTTGCTATTTAAGCCAAGATCGCAAGTTCTGCCTATTCGGCACGACATATATATATATAATTATATATATAATATATATATATATATATATATATAATATATATATATATATATATATATATATATATATATATATATATATATATATATATATATATATATATATATATATATATATATATATATATATATATATATATATATATATATATATATATATATATATATATATATATATATATATATATATATATATATATATATATATATATATATATATATATATATATATTATATAGAGCATCTTAAGCCACAGGCTCAGAGTCACTTCCAGTAGCAGCAGCGGCAGCATCTTAAACAGCAGAGGTTGTAGTCCATGCAGAAGTAGAAGCAGCAGCCTCTTCAGCAGAAGTAGTAGTAGCAGCAACAGCAGCAGCAGCAGCAGCAACAATAGTAGTAGTAGTAGTAGTAGTAGTAGTAGTAGTAGTAGTTGTAGTAACAGCGACAGAAGCAACAACAATAAGAGCTTATGGTAATAATAGAGCTTGGTACTGCTCCTCAGCTTCTATAAGAACAGCAACAGCAGCAGCAGCAGCAGCAGTATTTGTAGTAGTCGTAGCAGTAGTAGTAGTAGCAGCAGCAGCAGCAGCAGCAGCAGCAGCAGTAGTAACAGCAGCAGCAACAACAACAAGGGCGCCTGGTGGTGACGATTTAGGGCGGTCCAGCTCCCCAGCCTCTATAAAAACAACAGCAACAGCAGCAGCAGTAGTAGTAGTAGTAGTAGTAGGCGTAGAAGTAGTAGTAGTAGTAGTAGTAGTAGTAGTAGCAGCAGCAGCAGCAGCAGCAGCAGCAGCAGCAGCAGCAGCAGCAGCAGCAGCAGCAGCAGCAAGATGGCCTGGTGGTGATGATGTAGGGTGGTCCAGCTCCCCCAGCCTCCCTGACCGTGATAATGAACCAAAAAAGATAATTAATTGCCAGTAGCGGGACGAGCGGCCGGTGTCTCACTCAAAGGAGTTTCCGCGAGCTCGCCAGACCTCTGGGTCTGAACCCTCCTGAACCGTGAGACCTCCAGGGTGTCATCCTAACACAGACCAACCCAACCCACCGCAGAGCAACCAATTTCACCACAGACTAACCGAAACCACCGCAAACCGAAGCAATCGTGGACCAGCCGACTCTGTCGTGGAAAAACTGAACTCATCACGAACCAGTGGATTCATCGTGGACTATCTGAAGGTAGCATGGACCACTCGAGAACATCGCTGGTCAAGTGAGTTTAAGAAGAGACCACTTGAACCTATTCTGAACTAACTAAATCAAAAGATGTGTGTAGGACTGGACGAGGGAGAAGTGGGCGGGGAGATTAGGCAGGGATGAGTGGGAGACGGGAGAATGAGAGGGGATGAGTGGGCAGGGAGAGTGGGCGGGGTATGGAAAGAATGAGTATATAGAGTAGGGGTAAGGAGATAAGTGTGGAGGGAGGGAAGGGTGTGGAGGGAAAGGTGTGGAGGGAAGGGTGTGGAGGGAAGGGTGTGGAGGGAAGGGTGTGGAGGGAAGGGTGTGGAGGGAAGGGTGTGGAGGGAAGGCTGTGGAGGGAAGAGGTGTGGAAGAAAGGTTGTGGAGGGAAGAGATGTGGAGGGAAGAGGTATGGAGGGAAGGGTGTTGAGGGAAGGGGTGTGGATAACGGAAATATAAAAAGGAACGTGAATAGTGTTGGAGTGCAGGGTAATGGAACGGAGGGTGATGGAATGGAGGGTGATGGAATGGAGGGTGATGGAATGGAGGGTGATGGAATGGAGTGTGATGGAATGGAAGGTGATGGAGTGGAGGGTGAAGGAATGGAGGGTGATGGAATGGAGGGTGATGGAATGGAGGGTGATGGAATGGAGGGTGATGGAATGGAAGGTGATGGAATGGAGGGTGATGGAATGGAGGGTGATGGAATGGAAGATGATGGAGTGGAGGGTGATGGAATGGAGGGTGATGGAATGGAGGGTGATGGAGTGGAGGGTGATGGAATGGAGGGTGATGGAATGGAGGGTGATGGAGTAGAGGGTGATGGAATGGAGGGTGATGGAATGGAAGGTGATGGAGTGGAGGATGATGGAATGGAGGGTGATGGAATGGAGGGTGATGGAATGGAAGGTGATGGAGTGGAGGGTGATGGAATTGAGGGTGATGGAATGGAGGGTGATGGAGTGGAGGGTGATGGAATGGAGGGTGATGGAATGGAGGGTGATGGAGTGGTGGGTGATGGAGTGGTGGGTGATGGAGTGGAGGGTGATGGAATGGAGGGTGATGGAGTGAAGAGTGATGGAAGGAGTGAAAGGGGATGGTGTGGATGGTGATGGAATAGAGGGTTAAGGAGTGGAGGATGAAAGAGTGGAGGGGTGAAAGAATGGAGTGGAGGATGATGAAGTTGAGGGTGATGGAATGGAGGGTGGAGTGTTGGGTGATCCAGTGGAGGGTGATGGAGTGGTGGGTGATGGAGTGGTGGGTGATGGAGTGGAGGAGGATGAAGTGGAGGGTGATGGAGTGGAGGGTGGGGTGTTGGATGATGGAGTGGAGGGTGGGGTGTTGGATGATGGAGTGGAGGGTGGTGGAGAATGTGGACTGGTGGCTGATGGAGTGGAGTATGTAAAGTGGAGAGGGATAGAGTGTAGGATGTGGAGTGGAGGGTGATGGAGTAAGGGTATAGAGACAGGTTGGGAGGTAGTGGCAACACCAACAGTGACCTCGGGCACGCGATGCCCCGCCCAGCTCCTGCTTATTCCTACCCGGATTGGCTGCTTTAGTCACGTGACCATCGCTCAGGGATCTCTAGCCCATATAAAGGAGGAGGATAGAGGTGTGGGTCAGAGTTTAGATCAGTAGCGTGGACAACCATGTCAGTGTCTGAATGGCTCTATCCCCCATCGGTCCACCAGGCCAACTATCCTCACTATACAGAGCCTTATGCTGGCTCAGCTCTTCTGAGCCCCGCGGGGCTATTTAGTGCAACGTCTCATTTTGACACCCCCAGTGCCACACCCAGCCCACAGTGCCAGCCTGCAGCTACAGCCTCGTCACCAGCCTGGTCGTCAATTACAACCACCTCGTATTCTGAGGGCCGTCCGAGTCCCTCAAGTTCGCCTATGAGCAGCTGTGAGAGTCTTGAAGTCGGGTCACCTCGTTCCTGGACAGTGTCAGCAAGTGGCCCTTCCTCTTGGTCCTGGGGTGCCCCTGGTACGACACACCCGCTCTTGGCCGCCGCTGCAGCCGTCGTCACTACCTCGTCAGGAACATTAGTTGCTTCTTCAAATCATGGCCGCCTGAGCAAGTGCAGAAGAAAACCCCCGAAGACAGTGGGACGAGAAGTGCTCAGAAAACGGCGACTTGCTGCAAATGCTCGCGAGCGGCGCCGCATGAATGGATTAAATGACGCATTCGACCGCTTACGCGAAGTGATCCCAGCTCTTAGCGGTGACCAGAAACTGTCCAAGTTCGAGACCCTTCAGATGGCCCAGACATATATTGCCGCCCTGGCAGAACTCCTGCACTGAACATTACGCCCCGGCGAAGTGACCGCATCCTCAGTATCTAGTCAGGTGAGTCAAGGATTGTGTTATGTGGTGATTTCAACTGTGCAGTAGATACGAATCAATATTTAAGAGCCATCCGCCAAACATAAAATATATAAATTGACAAACATTTTTTGCTAAGCTTCAGGTGAAAATCATTGTGGTAAATATGAAAACTAATCAAAGTCCCTTTCATCGTTGCAGAGATCCACTCACCTGAAAAAGAATCTCCGTAACAGTAAACGAAATTCTGCCTTGTCTATGGGCCTATGGACCCGTTATTTTGTCTGCCTAGTCGACTCTTCCTTCCCCTACCATGCCATACGCTACGCAGCCCTTGCCAGAAATACCATCAGTATCTGTTACCAAACCGTCCAGCTTCTATAGATATATTTGACAGTGATGCGCTAGTGGCTACTTGGTGAACGCGCTTCGCCACCAGCATGAGTATGAGAGTGACTACTGTAGTAACGCAAGAGTCAACAGCGACGCCAGTAGTATTAGCACCATGTGGTAGTGGTATTTTCCTTAATATTAGGCAACATGCGCCTTTCACTGAAAGAAAGGTGACAACTATGTCTTGCAGTGGTAGCAGACGACAACCATGCCCAATGCAGTGGTGGCAGATAGCCATCCAACAGTGATAGCAGCTGAGGGCTACTTCTGGCAGTGGTAGCAAGTGAAAAGTATATCCATTGCCATGGTAGGTGACGACTATGTGCATCGTAGTGGCAGCAGGCAACAACCTTGTCCAGCAGTGATAGCAGGCAACAACCTCGTGTGGCAGTGGTAGCAGGCAACAACCTCGTCTGGCAGTGGTAACAGGCAACAACTTTGTCTGGCAGTGGTAGCAGGCAACAACCTCGTCTGGCAGTGGTAGCAGGCAACAGCCTTGTCTGGCAGTGGTAGCAGGCAACAGCCTTGTCTGGCAGTGATAGCAACCAAGAACCTCGTCTGGCAGTGATAGGCGACATCCATGTTCGTTCCAGTGGTTGTCCGCGACAACCGTGTACGTTTCAGTGGCAGCAGGCAGCAACCTCGTCTGGCAGTGGTAGGAGGCAACAACCTTGTCTGGCAGTGATAACAGGCAACAACTTTGTCTGGCAGTGTTAGCAGGCAACAACTTCGTCTGGCAGTGGTAGCAGGCAAGAACCTCGTCTGGCAGTGGTAATAGGTGACATCCATGTTCGTTCCAGTGGTTGTACACGACAACCGTGAACAATGCAGTGGTAGCAGGCGATAACCGTGTACACTACAGTGGTAGCAGGCAACAACCGTGTACAGTGCAGTGGTAGCAGGCGACAACCGTGTACACTGCAGTGGTAGCAGGCGACAACCGTGTACACTACAGTGGTAGCAGGCGACAACCGTGTACACTACAGTGGTAGCATGTGACAACCGTGTACAGTACAGTGGTAGCAGGCGACAACAGTGTACAGTACAGTGGTAGCAGGCGACAACCGTGTACACTACAGTGGTAGCAGGCGACAACCGTGTACACTACAGAGGTAACAGGCGACAACCGTGTACACTACAGTGGTAGCAGGCGACAACCGTGTACACTACAGTGGTAGCAGGCGACAACCGTGTACACTACAGAGGTAGCAGGCGACAACCGTGTACACTACAGTGGTAGCAGGCGACAACCGTGTACACTACAGTGGTAGCATGTGACAACCGTGTACAGTACAGTGGTAGCAGGCGACAACAGTGTACAGTACAGTGGTAGCAGGCGACAACCGTGTACACTACAGTGATAGCAGGCGACAACCGTGTACAGTGCAGTGGTAGCAGGCGACAACCGTGTACACTTCAGTGGTAGCAGGCGACAACCGTGTACACTGCAGTGGTAGCAGGCGACAACCGTGTACACTTCAGTGGTAGCAGGCGACAACCGTGTACACTACAGTGGTAGCAGGCGACAACCGTGTACACTACAGAGGTAACAGGCGACAACCGTGTACACTACAGTGGTAGCAGGCGACAACCGTGTACACTACAGTGGTAGCAGGCGACAACCGTGTACACTACAGTGGTAGCAGGCGACAACCGTGTACACTACAGTGGTAGCAGGCGACAACCGTGTACACTACAGTGGTAGCAGGCGACAACCGTGTACACTACAGTGGTAGCAGGCGACAACCGTGTACACTACAGTGGTAGCAGGTGACAACCGTGTACACTACAGTGGTAGCAGGCGACAACTGTGCACAGTACAGTGGTAGCAGGCGACAACCGTGTACACTACAGTGGTAGCAGGCGACAACCGTGTACACTACAGTGGTAGCAGGCGACAACCGTGTACACTACAGTGGTAGCAGGCGACAACCGTGTACACTACAGTGGTAGCAGGCGACAACCGTGTACACTACAGTGGTAGCAGGTGACAACCGTGTACACTACAGTGGTAGCAGGCGACAACTGTGCACAGTACAGTGGTAGCAGGCGACAACCGTGTACACTACAGAGGTAGCAGGCGACAACCGTGTACACTACAGTGGTAGCAGGTGACAACCGTGTACACTACAGTGGTAGCAGGCGACAACTGTGCACAGTACAGTGGTAGCAGGCGACAACCGTGTACACTACAGAGGTAGCAGGCGACAACCGTGTACACTACAGTGGTAGCAGGCGACAACCGTGTACACTACAGAGGTAGCAGGCGACAACCGTGTACACTACAGTGGTAGCAGGCGACAACCGTGTACACTACAGAGGTAGCAGGCGACAACCGTGTACACTACAGTGGAAGCAGGCAAAAATCATGTCGTACTACTAACAGGTGATACCGCCTGATAACGCCCTCTCTGTCTGTCTGTCTGTCTGTCTGCCCCTCTCTCTCTCTCTCTCTCTCTCTCTCTCTCTCTCTCTCTCTCTCTCTCTCTCTCTCTCTCTCTCTCTCTCTCTCTCTCTCTCTCTCTCTCTCTCTCTCTCTCTCTCTCTCTCTCTCTCTCTCTTTCTCTTCGTTTTATTGATTACGTTTTGGTGTGAACTATCAAGTATTATTTATTAAGCATTCAAGTCTACGTCAACCAAAGATAATATTAAGCACTTTTTTTCCAGCATGTGTATACATAAAATAAAACGAAAAGACAATGCTTGTTGAATAAAATTATTAAAAAAGCTTCACTGACTTTTGTATTCGATCCCTTGTGGCAACAACAGATTTGAAATGGGTTAAAGAAATAAATCAGATTCATAAAAAAAAAGCCGAAAAAAAGAGAAGAGAATGCTTATATTTATTAAAAGTTAATAAGAGAAATATTCCTGTAACATACTTGTACATGTTGATGAATAAGGTGTAAGATCATTAGTGATGAATTGCGTAATTTAATTCACCTGGGATGCGTAAATGATTCACTGTCTGAAGAGAAGTTCCTACAAGGAAGGTACCTCAAGGCCGGTGAAGGGCTGTTGATTCAAAGATTTGGAGGTACTCTTCATTTCCTTGGATTGCATCTGATTGCTTCCCATTAGTCAGAGTGCTATGTGATCCCTAAGGGTTTAGCGCTCCTCTACGAAATAACTAAATCGACACATGTAAAAAGAGATGAAATAAGTTCATTGGAATGTACAATGGCAGGCAATAATAATAATAATAATAATAATAATAATAATAATAATAATAATAATAATAATAATTATAATGTTAATAATAATAATAATAATAATAATAATAATAATAATAATAATAATAATAATAATAATAATAATAATAATAATAATAATAATAATAATTTAATTTACAACAAATTTAATAGTCAGAATACTATAATTCCTCATACTCTCTAATAATATTAATATTTGTAAAGAATACCTTAAAACAAATGCAGAAATTCCCTAACCATTAATGTTCAGACAGTGAAAACTAGAGCAGATCTGAACTATAATCAAGAGAATAACTCAAACACGTACTGAAGGATTTCAAAACCGCAGGTGTTAGTAGAGACACTGGTGTCACAGGGTAGATACAGACCTCACTTAAATGACTCCAGACCACAGGTATTAAGGAAGACACAGGTGAATCTGGAAGACCTGCAGACTACATCTATTAGGGAAAACACAGAAGGTGACAAGAAAGGCGCTTGTGGTGGTCTGGTTCATGGAATTGATGAAATAAAAAAATATAATGAATGCGTTTGACCTTTTTTTTTTTTTAGATTTAGCACCAAAGACCAGCCATCCGTGAGGCGACACTGCAATGAGAATCTTCAATAGATCCGCCATCAGTGGGAAGAGACTTGAGTGAATATTCTCCAGAGATCAGATATTCGTCAAAAGACACTGTTTTGTAAGTATTTGACAGACCCGCCATCTATAACCTTCAGTGAAGCATATATGATGTATAAATGGCACTTCCTTATAGAAAAACCTATTAACGGTAGACATCAAGAGATGTAAGGTCGCAGTGGGTTATAGTATGCTAACAAACCATACCACGGGAAGGGATAGAACCCGCGATCAATCATAAAACTCCTACCGCCACTACTAATCTAAAACCTCTACTGCTAGTAATACTATTATCACTAATATTAATATTAGCTTTTCAATTTAAGGGCTAATCACACTTATCAATGCAGCATGAGGGGCAATTAAGGGAGCATTTTTACCTACACACTAACTTAACTAAGCTAGGAATTGTAGCAAAAACTGCGTATATACCAAGAGAGATATGCATCTCAGTTTGTATACCCATTGTATACAATAATAATAATAATAATTATGATTATCATTATTATTATTTCTTTATTGTATGCCAAATAATTTTATATTAACTGAGAATTATTATTTTTCGAGCGATTCTAAGACTTATAGAGTAATACAGGTTAATTTTGCTTCCCCCACGAAGGGCGTATGAACGAGAATAAGTATATACGCTAATACTGTATATCTTTATTAACATTCACAGAGTTTTCCATCTTTGTATATATACACTGAAATTAGTTTCTAGATGTATATTCACCTAAAAATGCTGATCTTTGTACATTTAGGGGGCCAAGAACAGTTATCTTTCTGCTTCAAAGTGTATAGACACTGAGAGGTGTATATGTATATCTCTGTGTATATGCGCTAGTCAATTGGTGCCATAATGGAAATATAAACACATATGCAGTATAATGTGATCCTTTATTGACTACGTTTCGCCCACACAGTGGGCTTTTTCAAGTCATAAACAGAACTGTTCAGTTCTGTTTGTGACTTGAAAAAGCCCACTGTGTGGGCGAAACGTAGTCAATAAAGGATCACATTATACTGCATATGTGTTTATATTTCCATTGTGTCGGTATTTTATACCATTTATTTCCATGGTGCCATAATGGCCTACGAAAAGTCGTAAAGTTTTAAATCTAAAAAATATCGATTCTAAGTTAATATTCTAATGAGTACGTTTTTGATAAAATATTTCAAACTTGTTGTTTAAAATGTCATCCCGTCGTTAAAGAATGACAATTAAATTAACTCGTACCAAAAATTCTCGGTGAAATACCATTTATTATTATTATTAATAATTAGTAGTAGTAATAGTGGTAGGAATATAATAATAATAATAATAATAATAATAATAATAATAATAATAATAATAATAATAATAATAATAATAATAATAATAATAATAATAATAACAATATTAATTATTATTATTATTATTATTATTATTATTATTATTATTATTATTATTATTATTATTATTATTATTATTATTATTATTATTATTATTATTATATTTGTTATATTACTTTTATTGGGTTGAACTATAAGCAGTGAATCTGAAATATATTATGAATCAAGACATATATTAAAAGTGTTGTTAGAGACGTGAGTAACCTGATGGATAAACCAATATCTAATGAGGTATTAGTTAAGAGTAGGTATCAACGAATTACATCAGCGTGTTGTGGTCTGCGGTTGAGGTTTCAGACAAAACTTAGGCGAGATTCTTGCATTTAATCCATCGTTAAAAAGATTTCTTGTAGAAGCCCCTCTCTCTCTCTCTCTCTCTCTCTCTCTCTCTCTCTCTCTCTCTCTCACGTGTTATGATTTAATAAGAAGCCAAGCCTGACTGAAACATTGTGTACAGTGTCCCTGCAAATTCAGGGCTAATTAGGAACTCTCACCTAGCATCTATACATCCAGTCTTACAGCCATGATCCCTGGATAATATATGTCTCACAGCCCACACTTCTACGGGAACGTCACTCATCTTAGGTCCTCCTCTACATTTACCTTTGTCGGTTTTAATGGTGCTTCAAGGAAACCTTTTGACCTGCCATAACTATACCAACCTGCTGACATCTCCCAGCTCACATTTCATCATCTCTTGTATGAGAGCAAATCCTGTGTGATGGAATATAACAGAGATACACAGCTTGTTTTCATTGTAACCTGCCACATAAAATAGGGTAGCATCTCACTGGAGATGTACTTAATTTGCATAATGTGAGTAGTCACGAAAGCGCTTGGAATTTCTCTATTCTTTCAGAGTGGTTGTTTTGCATATTCTGAAATCACCTGTTTACCGTGATCTTATTGCATATATATATATATATATATATATATATATATATATATATATATATATATATATATATATATATATATATATATATATATATACATATATATATATATGTATATATATATATATATATATATATATATATATATATATATATATATATATATATATATATATATATATATATATATATATATATATATATATATATATGCGTGGCCACCTTGGCCATGACCATCCCTATCCTGGTCTTACCGTGGCTGTGAGGCAGGTACACCCTCAAGGGATCCTTAACACGACCAACACGGCTGGAAGGAGGGCTACCAGGGGCTTCTCATCAGCTCAACCTTGCAATTGATTTCGCACGCTCGTGACCAACATGTTAAAGTGTTTAAATAAAGATCCTGACGGGTGAATGAATGAGTGCCGTAAGGAAGCGGCGAAAATGATCTTAGAAAAGCATCACTATTTAACATCGCTTTTGAAGTTGCCGGAGAAAAAGAGTCCTTTTTTTTCGTGAAATGTCTACAAGACTAACAGCAGCCAGCTTACCCTCTTGTGTGTGAAAAAAAAAAAAACGGCTGAGAGCAATAACTCAAAGAGTGAGGCATGTGAAGTCCAAGGAATGATTAATTGTATCTTTTCCTTCTCAGTGTGAGAATTATAGCTGAGAGGAGGCAGTAATTTGGAGAGACTTAGGCCAAAGCATCCCTTATTATAGGTGCTGGTGCTAGCAACCTAGCTGCTGTGGGTGCTAATGTCGGCTATTATAAATGCTGATATCTGTTGTGGGTGCTGACGTCAGCTGTTGTGGGTGCTGACATCTTAGGATAAAATTCTTTTATAGATTTTTAAGGTGATTTTTTTTCAAATGGAAGATATTAATGTCTCTGAATGTTATTGGATAAATAGATTACGTCTTTGTTAACAGTAGCTGTTAGTGCTGGAAGGTGTTATACTAGTGCAGGTGTTTACCAGTCTAACATTTTATTAGTATTTGTTAGAATTATTAAGAAAAGAGTGATATCGCAAGAATTCAAATTAAGACCAGAGAGTGTAATATTGTGATCAAATATGGATAATTTTAGTAGTTAATGTGGATAATGTGATAAAAATGTTTTTGAAAACCGACAAGTTGAAGAATGAGACGTTGTGGAACATTTCGAAATATTCACTGATGAAACGTTCCGCTAGGAAGTGGTTTCTGCGATCCAATACACAGAATAACAGTGGACGATGTCATTCTCTGTACTAGACTGAAGAGGTCACTGGCTGGCGAAACGTTTCCTCAGTAAAGATTCCCAGATGTTACACAAGTGTCTCAGTCTTCAATGTGGATAATAAATATCGTTTAAACTGCTTACGTATTACAAAGATAATTTTGGAGTTAGGCTGTGGAACGTGGGTTCACCATGAGGCTGGGAGTAATTACATTATTCATCCCCAATTATAATTACAATTTATATTACTTTTCCAGATTATCAATTATAATTACTTAAAACTTTGCATTAAATTATTTTATTGATGTTGACATCGTTGTTAAATATGAAGAAAACATTTCACTTCATATATTATATTTAAATGTAACTACTTCAACAATGCACAAGAGTTACATTAGTTACATTTTCTGTTTAGACGGAGAGCATGTACTTAATATTTGTTACATTAAATCAAAGATCCAGCAAGATTACAAGTTAATAAATAATCTTTGTTTAACATAATCTACCGTCTTAGATCTATTTCTTAATGGTTGATGATTTTTTTTTCATTCTCATCAGCTTAAACAAGAAAAGTACATCTAGAAAGTGAACAAAATTAAAAGAAGTGTTGCAATGAGTTGTTGCAGAAAGCTGAAAATGAGTTATTTCAGAGCGCGTAATGTAAGGAAAATAATGTTGCCTTTATTGGTGTTTACCTGGAGAGAGAGAGAGAGAGAGTTTCGGGGGTCAACGCCCCCGCGGCCCGGTCTGTGACCAGGCCTCCTGTGTACAGCATCTATTTTTACATATTACAGTTCATTAAAATTCATAGATGGAAGGTAATCGTAATTAATTACATTCAGTTTCAATTACAATTACTCCAAGTCTGCTCACGATACACTGAAATTTCATGTTGAAAATGGAATAAAATGTCAAGAAGATGATGGTTAAGACATATGTGAGATCCTCCACCTCATCTTCGACAGTATTTACAACTCCATTGTCATGCTTCAGCTTTATATCGCTCCAGACCATGGAGCTGAACTCTTCTCCAGGCTGAGGAACTCACCACCTTGTTCCAGACCATGAAGCTGAACTCTTCTCCAGGCTGAGGAACTCACCACCTTGTTCCAGACCATGAAGCTGAACTCTTCTCCAGGCTGAGGGACTCACCACCTTGTTCCAGACAATGGAGCTGAACTCTTCTCCAGGCTGAGGGACTCACCACATTGTTCCAGACCATGAAGCTGAACTCTTCTCCAGGCTGAGGGACTCACCACATTGTTCCAGACAATGGAGCTGAACTCTTCTCCAGGCTGAGGGACTCACTACCTTGTTCCAGACCATGGAGCTGAACTCTTCTCCAGGCTGAGGGACTTACCACATTGTTCCAGACCATGAAGCTGAACTCTTCTCCAGGCTGAGGGACTCACCACATTGTTCCAGACCATGAAGCTGAACTCTTCTTCAGGCTGAGGGACTCGCCACCTTGTTCCAGACCATGAAGCTGAACTCTTCTCCAGGCTGAGGGACTCACCACCTTGTTCCAGACCATTGAGCTGAACTCTTCTCCAGGCTGAGGAACTCACCACCTTGTTCCAGACAATGGAGCTGAACTCTTCTCCAGGCTGAGGGACTCACCACCTTGTTCCAGACCATGGAGCTGAACTCTTCTCCAGGCTGAGGGACTCACCACATTGTTCCAGACAATGGAGCTGAACTCTTCTCCAGGCTGAGGGACTCACCACCTTGTTCCAGACCATGGAGCTGAACTTTTCTCCAGGCTGAGGGACTCACCACCTTGTTCCAGACCATGAAGCTGAACTCTTCTCCAGGCTGAGGGACTCACCACATTGTTCCAGACCATGGAGCTGAACTCTTCTCCAGGCTGAGGGACTCACCACATTGTTCCAGACCATGGAGCTGAACTCTTCGCCAGGCTGAGGGACTCACCACCTTGTTCCAGACCATGGAGCTGAACTCTTCTCCCGGCTGAGGGACTCACCACCTTGTTCCAGACTATGAAGCTGAACTCTTTTCCAGGCTGAGGGACTCACCACCTTGTTCCAGACCATGAAGCTGAACTCTTCTCCAGGATGAGGGACTGACCACCTTGTTCCAGACCATGAAGCTGAACTCTTCTCCAGGATGAGGGACTCACCACCTTGTTCCAGACCATGGAGCTGAACTCTTCTCCAGGATGAGGGACTGACCACCTTGTTCCAGACCATGGAGCTGAACTCTTTTCCAGGCTGAGGGACTCACCACCTTGTTCCAGACCATGAAGCTGAACTCTTCTCCAGGCTGAGGGACTCACCGCCTTGTTCCAGACCATGGAGCTGAACTCTTCTCCAGGCTGAGGGACTGACCACCTTGTTCCAGACCATGGAGCTGAACTCTTCTCCAGGCTGAGGGACTCACCACATTGTTCCAGACAATGGAGCTGAACTCTTCTCCAGGCTGAGGGACTCACCACCTTGTTCCAGACCATGGAGCTGAACTCTTCTCCAGGCTGAGGGACTCACCACATTGTTCCAGACCATGGAGCTGAACTCTTCTCCAGGCTGAGGGACTCACCACCTTGTTCCAGACCATGGAGCTGAACTCTTCTCCAGGCTGAGGGACTCACCACCTTGTTCCAGACCATGAAGCTGAACTCTTCTCCAGGCTGAGGGACTCACCACCTTGTTCCAGACCATGAAGCTGAACTCTTCTCCAGGCTGAGGGACTCACCACCTTGTTCCAGACCATGGAGCTGAACTCTTCTCCAGGCTGAGAGACTCGCCACCTTGTTCCAGACCATGAAGCTGAACTCTTCTCCAGGCTGAGGGACTCACCACCTTGTTCCAGACCATGAAGCTGAACTCTTCTCCAGGCTGAGGAACTCACCACCTTGTTCCAGACCATGGAGCTGAACTCTTCTCCAGGATGAGGGACTGACCACCTCATATCTCCAAAGTTGATCAACTAATTACATCTTCATTTCACTACTACACCTGCTGCCTCTGTATTTGACTGAAGAAGTCTACTGTGTAGGCGAAACGTTTCAACAGTACAAATACCCAACTGTTGCAAGTGTATTTTAATCATCAACTGAAATTTCAAAACAATTATCACTATTGCATTGAAGATTTTGCAGTGTCGGATCAGCTGGGCTGTGGTTCGTACGTTGGACTACTTGCGGCCAGCAGTAAGAGCCTAGTTGATCAGGCCTTTATCCACCGGGAGGCCTGGTCGTGGACCGGGCCCCGGGGGGGGGGCGTTGATCCCCGGAACACCCTCCAGGTAGACTCCAGGTATGATCATGGAACTGAAATGTTAAAGTTTCTGTTCAGAATTTAGATTTAATAATTTTTAACTTACTTACCATATAATTTTAACAGATACTTCATAGATTCCCACACTGACAAACTATTTCAAAAATTATTGCATCATCCCGTACCAAAAAATTACTATGAAGCGAACTGTCGCTCATTTCCGATATATTTCCTAAAGCAGAAAAAAAAAATTCTCTGGAAAATAATTAAAAAAAAAATGAGTGAATTGTAACTGACTAACATTTAACTTTAAGTTCTGCTTAATATTAATTCTTAAACTTACACACACTACATAAAGCTAATTCAAGTTCAACATACTATATCTACTGTTGCATGTAATATAATATAGAATTATTATAGCTGTGGTCCTAGACTATTTCTCTGCGGCATTTTTTTTTGCATTGGGTGAAAATTCAACCATCATATTATTTTTTAATCAATATTTTTTTTTATGTGGCCACAAGAGAGGCAGTGGCAGGTCTTAGGCATCACCTGACAAAGTCTCTCGTTACATCATCTTGCTGTAGTGGTATATATATAGTAGTATAGTATATAGTAGTATATAGTATATATACACAAATAACCCGCACATAAAAGAGAGAAGCTTACTACGACGTTTCGGGTGTGACTTTGTCAATGGTCCAAGTCGGCCCGAAACGTCGTCGTAAGCTTCTCTCTTTTATGTGCGGGTTATTTGTGTATCGTTCCAGTCACGGTATTGTGCCTTTTTTGTTAGTTATATATAGAATACATATTTGTT
>NC_091381.1:2940397-3030397 GCF_038502225.1 Cherax quadricarinatus
CTTGAAGTATTAATATATATATTAACTTGCGGCGAGACATTGTTTTATGAAACACAAATAAACCGCACATATTGAACCATTTAAAATGCTCCAAGTCGGACCGAAACGTCGTAATCTCCTCTCTTCTATGTGCGGGTTATTTGTGTATTGTTCCAGTCAGGGTATTGTGCCTTTTTTTTTTTGTTATTGTTTTATGAATCTGGGCTTCAGTTTGTCTCTGATGAAAGTTAATTTAGGCCTTGGCTTAGATCCATCAGAATATTTAACTTAATGTAACCGACCTTACAGAGAGAGAGAGAGAGAGAGAGAGAGAGAGAGAGAGAGAGAGAGAGAGAGAGAGAGAGAGAGAGAGAGAGAGAGAGAGAGAGAGAATAAGCAGAGTTACAACCAGAAGAAAGTACTAAAAGCGAGAGTGAGATCAAGAAAGGTGCCGGAGGCTTGTGGGTCACACGGCCATTGTGCGGTGAGGGTTCCGTTGTTTGGTGGTTGTGTTAGTGACGACTCTTGTGGTGGTGGGAGTAGTGGTGATGTTTATTGTAGTGGTGGTGGTGGTGGTGGTGGTGCTGCAGTCGCCGCCTCCGCTACCGCCGCCGCCACTTCCTCCGTCGCTCCTCCCCTGCCGCCGCTAGATCTAATACAGATAATTTTCCGTACGAATCTTTTTTTCCACACATGTTGCAGGTGACTTGGTGGTTCGTAATTTTCATTACAGCCAAATGTTGAACTTGATGCTGTGGACTAAGGAGTTAAAACTTGAAAACAGTTGAGAGAGAGGCTCCCACACGTATTTCTGTTACGTAAATACATCGTGTTTAAACCACGTATGTAGTGACATTTGGGGAAGGAGTCTTGTAGCAAAATGCTACACGTATTTATTTTAATCCTAAAATGGGAAAATATTAGATGTCCCGTACGTGTCCCATAACTCGGTTGGTAGCGCACTAACCAGACTCACTGAGGTCCGTGGTTCGATCCCCGGTACGGGTGAAAACATTAAAGAGTCTTTCCAAAAGAGACCTGCTGTCCCTGTTCACCTAGTAGTAAATAGGTACCCGGGTGTTAGCAGACTGGTGTGTGTTGCATCCTGAGGACCAAATTAGCCCAATTTCCCCAAAATGCTGTGCATAATACCTGGAGATACCTGGAGAGGGTTTCGGGAGTTAACGCCCCTACGGCCCGGTCTGAGAGCAGCCTCGTGGTGGATCAGGGTCTGACCAACCAGGCTATTATGTCAGTGATATCAACTAGGTCTGTATACGTTATACGCGTACTTGTAGAAATTAAGATTCTTCTTCTTCTTCTTCTTCTTCTTCTTCTTCTTCTTCTTCTTCTTCTTCTTCTTCTTCTTCTTCTTCTTCTTCTTATTATTATTATTATTATTATTATTATTATTATTATTATTATTATTATTATTATTATCATTATTATTATTATTATTATTATTATTATTATTATTATTATTATTATTATTATTATTATTATTATTATTATTATTATTATTTATTAATACATCGGCCTTTTCCCACCAAGGTAGGGTGGCCCGAAAAAGAAAATTTTTCACCATCATTCACTCCATTGTCTTGCCAGAAGGGTGCTTTACACTACAGTTATAAAACTGCAACATTAACACCCCTCCTTCAGAGTGCAGACACTGTACTTCCCATCTCCGGGACTCAAGTCCGGCCTGCCGGTTTCCCTGAATCCCTTCGTAAACATTACCAAGCTCACACTCCAACAGCACGTCAAGTCCTAAAAACAATTCGTCCCCATTCACTCCTATCTAACACGTTCACGCACGCTTGCTGGAAGTCCAAGCCCCTCGCACACAAAACCTCCTTTACCCCCTCCCTCCAACCATTCCTAGGCCGACCTCTACCCAGCGATCCCATTTATTTCTCCCCACTGGAACTCACCCATTCCCTTCAGCTTTGTTTCTCTTAGCTGTATAGCCCTTGTGGTTTAGCGCTTCTTTTTATTATAATAATTTGTTTCTCTTAGAAACAACATTACCCTCACTACCTTCACTATCATAATTATCTTTACTGTCGTCATTATCTTCGCTATCATCATCATCTATCTTCCATCTTCACTGTCATTATATTCACTTTCATTATCTTCACTATCGTCCTTTTCCTCACAATCATTATTTTCCTATAATCATTTTCTTCACTATCATCAGTGGAGGATCGATCCTCCGATTCTCGATCAATATTCTTGATGTCTGTGAAGGACTTGGAATAAACATCACTGCCTCCCATTAATAGCAGTAATAGTAGTAGTAGTAGTAGTAGTAGTAGTAGTAGTGGTAGTAGTAGTATTAGTAGTAGTAGTAGTAATAATAATAGTAGTAGTAGTAGTAGTAGTAGTAGTAGTAATAGTAGTAGTAGTAGTAGTAGTAGTAATAGTAGTAGTAGTAGTAGTAGTAGTAGTAGTAGTAGTAGTAGTAGTAGTAGTAGTAGTAGTAGTAGTAGTAGTAGTAGTAGTAGTAGTAGTAGTAGTAGTAGTAGTAGTAATAATAATAGTAGTAGTAGTAATAGTAGTAGTAGTAGTAGTAGTAATAGTAGTAGTAGTAGTAGTAGTAGTAATAGTAGTAGTAGTAGTAGTAGTAGTAGTAGTAGTAGTAGTAGTAGTAGTAGTAGTAGTAGTAGTAGTAGTAGTAGTAGTAGTAGTAGTAGTAGTAGTAGTAGTAGTAGTAGTAGTAGTGGTAGCAATAGTACGACTACTACTTACATAGCTAGTAATAATATCAATAATAATAATAACAATAATCATAATAATAATAATAATAATAATAATAATAATAATAATAATAATAATAATAATAATAATAATAATAATAATAATAATAATAATTGTCGCCTTGGAGGTACGATTTTATTTTCAGTAGTTACAGCGAGTCTACACAAGAAAGGTATACCACAGATAAGATATTAACTGTGGTAGATAATTATCTTACGATAATTATCTGCGATCAGAGTGCAATATTAACAATTCATGTTCCATAGTCATTAAAACATTTTCAACAAGATTTATCAGTGTATATAATCATTACCTGAAATTATTATAAATCACCGCCAAGCGTGATCGTAGTTAGTATATTCTAATCTAGATTCATCACTAATCTTCACCTATCGTCATCTATGTTCAGAATCTAAGATTACTTAATATCGTTTATTAATATTGTTATCCAGCTTTCATTATTATCTTCAGATTTTATAGCTTGAACAATAATAATAATCACAAACATAATTATAGATGCCTCGTTAACAGTGTAACTTGATTACCTTTAAGAATACAAATAATCTGTAACCTACATTCACTTATAAATAATTTTTTTAGAATTTACGATCTTTAATACATATCAGTGAGGATAACTTGCATCTCGCCCTTGTGTGTGTGTTGTTGAATTAATATTTTTTTACGTGTGTAGAAACTGAGAAGCCTCGTAGTTTATATAAACTGAGACATACACCTCTCGGTGTATAAACACCTGTATACACTTCTTGGTGAATGTACACTGAGATATGCACCTAATATATATATATATATATATATATATATATATATATATATATATATATATATATATATATATATATATATATATATATATATATATATATATATATATATGTCGTACCGAATAGGCAGAATTTGCGGTCTTGGCTTAAATAGCAACGCTCATCTTGCCATATAAGACAAGTGAAAATTTGTGTATGCAATAATTTTGCCAAAATCTTTCTGAACGTAACGAATAAAATATATTTCACTGTGTTTGTTTAGTATTAAATTATTGTAAACAAATCTAAAATATATTTAGTTGGGTTAGGCTAAAATAAATTCTTCTTGTTATAATAAGGTTAGGTAAGTTTTCTAAGTTCCTTTTGGTGCAAAATAATATTTTTTTCCTTCAACATTAATGAAAAAAATATATCTTTAAACGTATAAGAGAAAATTTTAGAAAGGACTTAATTTTAAATGAGTTCTTGCTAATTGACCAGTTTTACATATTCGGCACGACTTATATATATATATATATATATATATATATATATATATATATATATATATATATATATATATATATATATATATATATATATATATATATATATATATATATATATATATATATATTTATTTATATATATATGTAATCGGTGATAAACACGTAACAACATGTACAGTATATGCCACCTTTATATCAACAATGTATCTCTTAAATCTTTTGTACCATATTATGTAATAAAATATTCCTACTGGTAAAATAAATACGAAAAGATGGGGTGGTAGGGAAAGTGGAATATTCAAACGGCTTCAGGAAGAAATCCAAATATTCATCCTTGAAGCCTTTTTATCCACTTTTCCGAGACTATGGGTCCCACAATTTACACCAGAGAGACATTGCTGGTCCTTTCGACGGGGTGTGGCACCAGGACCTCTTAGCAAAACTGCAAGCAATGGGAATTGCAGGCTCTACACTACGTTTCCTCAGTGATTACCTTCATGGTGGATCTCTAAGGGTAGTTCTCAATGAAACAGAATCAGTAAGACAACATATTGAGGCAAGTGTTCCACAAGGAAGCGTGCTGGGACCATTGTTATGGAATGTCTACTTCAATGACCTTCATCTCATCCCAGAATCACATGCATATGCAGACGACTGTTCACTGACATTTACTTATCCAAGAGAAGAAATGCCAGCTGCTCTAAGCTACATCAATCACAAGCTAAGAGCTATATCAGCTTGGGGAAATAGATGGCAAGTAACATTTGCAGCAGAGAAAACGCAAATGATGATGATCTCTAGGCACCATGATGGTAATTCCGGGGCAGTAGTAAGGATGAATGGGAGGGTGTTGGCACCTGGGGAAGAAGTTGATATCCTTGGGGTGAAATTTGACTCCAAACTGACCATGAAGAACCACGTTGTAAATCTTGCAAACAAGGCAGCCAGGAAGCTTCGCCGTATCTCGCATCTGCTTGACAGTAGGGGTTGCAAGATTTTGTATGAGGCACATGTACGCTCACACCTTGAGTATGCTCCACTTTCTTGGTTTGCCTGCCCCCCCCTCTCATCTGCGACTGCTTGACAGAGTAGAGAACAGAGCAAGACGTCTCATCTCTCGCCTGGACCCATCCTGGATAGATCTGTCATTTCAGCAGAGCCTTCAACATAGGAGGGATGTGGGTGGCCTTACTGTTATGTACAAGGCCAAAATTGTCAAAATACCACACTTGGATCCACTTCGAGGACAGCGTGAAACAAGCTTTTATGCCACAAGACGGGCAGAAAGCAGCAACTTCACTCTGGCTGTACCCTTCTCCAGAACATCACTCCATCTGAGATCATACATACCCAGGATGACTCGAGTATGGAACACATTCGTACAGCATAATGATGTCAACGAGATAAAATCAGTTGATCAAATGAAAATGCTGGCCCACAGATGGCTCCAACTTCATCCTGTTCCCTACTTGTATGTCTCATAACAATAAAAATGCTCTCAAATGAGCTGATGTAGGTAACAGCTCTTAGCTTGCCAATAAAGTTAGGAATCCTTAACCTGTAAATAGCTGTCAATAAAGCTAGGGATCCTTAACCTTGTCAAACCCTGTGTAAAAAAAAAAAGAGAGAGAGAGAGAGAGAGAGAGAGAGAGAGAGAGAGAGAGAGAGAGAGAGAGAGAGAGAGAGAGAGAGAGAGAGAGGGCCTCTTAGCAAAACTTCAAGCACTGGGAATTGCAGGCTCTACGCTATGTCTCCTCAGTGATTACCTTCATGGTAGATCTCTAAGTATAGTCCTCAATGGAACGGAATCAGCAAGGCATCCTATTGGGGCAAGTGTTCCACAAGGAAGCGTGCTGGGTCCACTGTTATGGAATGTCTACTTCAACGACCTTCTTCATCTCATCCCAGAATCACATGCATATGCAGACGACTGTACACTGACATTCACTTATCCAAGAGAAGAAATGCCAGCTGCTCTAAGCTACATCAATCACCAGCTAAGAGCTATATCAGCTTGGGGAAATAGATGGCAAGTAACATTTGCAGCAGAGAAAACGCAAATGATGATGATCTCTAGGCACCATGATGGTAATTCCGGGGCAGTAGTAAGGATGAATGGGAGGGTGTTGGCACCTGGGGAAGAAGTTGATATCCTTGGGGTGAAATTTGACTCCAAACTGACCATGAAGAACCACGTTGTAAATCTTGCAAACAAGGCAGCCAGGAAGCATCGCCGTATCTCGCATCTGCTTGACAGAAGGGGTTGCAAGATTTTGTATGAGGCACATGTACGCTCACACCTTGAGTATGCTCCACTTTCTTGGTTTGCCTGCCCCCCCTCTCATCTGCGACTGCTTGACAGAGTAGAGAACAGAGCAAGACGTCTCATCTCTCGCCTGGACCCATCCTGGATAGATCTGTCATTTCAGCAGAGCCTTCAACATAGGAGGGATGTGGGTGGCCTTACTGTTATGTACAAGGCCAATATTGTCAAAATACCACACTTGGATCCACTTCGAGGACAGCGTGAAACAAGCTTTTATGCCACAAGACGGGCAGAAAGCAGCAACTTCACTCTGGCTGTACCCTTCTCCAGAACATCACTCCATCTGAGATCATACATACCCAGGATGACTCGAGTATGGAACACATTCGTACAGCATAATGATGTCAACGAGATAAAATCAGTTGATCAAATGAAAATGCTGGCCCACAGATGGCTCCAACTTCATCCTGTTCCGTACCTGTATGTCTCATAACAATAAAAATGCTTTCAAATGAGCTGATGTAGGTAACAGCTCTTAGCTTGCCAATAAAGTTAGGAATCCTTAACCTGTAATATAGCTGTCAATAAAGCTAGGGATCCTTAACCTTGTCAAACCCTGTGTAAAAAAAAAAAAAAAAAAAGAGAGAGAGAGAGAGGGAGAGAGAGAGAGAGAGAGAGAGAGAGAGAGAGAGAGAGAGAGAGAGAGAGAGAGAGAGAGAGAGAGAGAGACTCGCACCTCTCTTAAACATACACCGTACAGTACATACAAAGAGACATACACATTGGTATTTGTACACTAAGGGACATTTACCTATCGATGAATATAAAAGACAAGATATACACCTCAGGGTGTACATACACTGAAACATACACCTCTTGGTGTATATACACTAAGATATACACCTCTACATCTCCTTGAAGTCCACCATCTTGGGAACCTCCCCTTCCCACCAGATTGCCTTGAACGGACGTGATCATGCGAAAAAGGTTAATGGACAGCTTCCTATGCATTTCTGTCCAGCCGAGGTGAGGAGCGTAGACCTCGGGAAGAGACAGCATCAGCAGTTTAGTCTTCACTCTCAGGTACATCAGGTTCGTATAGTTACTGAGCAACTAGTCCTTCTAATAGCAAGTTCATTTTCTCACGGCTTAAAGTGTGTCAGTTTAATGCACAATCTCTCTTATGGGTTAAAGAATGCTATCATAATTTCCAGGAGAAAGAATCATTATAATCATAGGGAAGTGCCAAATGCTTGAAGGTTAGAAAGAACTCGGGAAATGGATGGGAGTCAGGTTTGATGAAAAAAAGGGAGGGGATAGAATTACAGCCAACAATTGTTTCTCTTTGTATGAGGTCGTCTCCTTCGGTAGTGAAATGGGAGGTGTGAAGACAAGGGTCCATTTAATAGAGAGTAAACATTTACTGGGATAGTATTTCGACCTAAGAGGAGTTTCTTAAGAAGGGTAAAACGTTGTGCCAGTAGACGCTTCTTCTGCTACATGCTTGTTTTCTCTGGTGTGGGCAGTACTACCTTCATCCAACACGTAATAGGTAACTTCCGTTTGGAGTTGGACTCGCATACTGGGCAAGCTGTTGCTTCTGTCACAACATCTCACTTCGGGAGAAGCCTTTTCAGTTTCTGGTAAAATTTTCTCAACTCCTGGTAGTTTTTTTTTTTCAAACCCAGGAAAAGCTTCGTGTTCTGACAAAGCTTCGTCGAGTTCCAGCAAAGTTTCCCATGAAACAAAACGATGTGACACATGATTTTTTTACCCTATCATGTCATCACCTTGTCTTTGTATCCTAACTTTCTAACGTTTCTCTTAATGCTCCTTCGGTTGACTTCCATTACACTAACAAGCTTGTACTACAGTTTCCATAATAAACTTATCTTAGCAATCTTATACTACACTTACTTTACCAAGCTTATACTACTGCTACTCTAACAAACTTGCATACTGTTACCCTGGGACGCTAGGATCATGTACCTTGCTACCTGGAGTTACCTGGAGAGAGTTCCGGGGGTCAACGCCCCCGCGGCCCGGTCTGTGACCAGGCCTCCTGGTGGATCAGAGCCTGATCAACCAGGCTGTTACTGCTGGCTGCACGCAAACCAACGTACGAGCCACAGCCCGGCTGGTCAGGAACCGACTTTAGGTGCTTGTCCAGTGCCAGCTTGAAGACTGCCAGGGGTCTGTTGGTAATCCCCCTTATGTATGCTGGGAAGCAGTTGAGCAGTCTCGGGCCCCTGACACTTATTGTATGCTGCTGAATTATGCATATGTTAGGATATTTCTTTATATTCTTAGTAGTGACACAAGCACGCTAACCAGTATGCATTCTGGCTGTTGGTATCTATGTACTTACGTTCATGTGTGAAATGCTTGTACTGAATATCCTAGACAAGGTATATATGAAGAAATTATATTTAACTCTTGACTCTTGGCAACTTCCAAAAGATTTTTATCTAGCTGGTCCGCTGGAAGACGAACTTCCATCATCTGTCATTCCAGCCTTCACTAGACTATCACACATGGTAGCAGCCACTTCGCTGCAATGCCTTCACATCCTGTATAAATGCATGTCGGGAGTATTGATTTTGCACTATCAGTATGATTAGTGACACAAACCCGGATGCACTTGGGCTCATGATACATTCACATACATATTCATGTGTGAAATACTGTCATCTGGTGTCCTTCATGGCATGTAGTGAGGAAGGCTGGAGGAAGTGGCAGTGTTATGGTTGATAATGATAGGGATAATCCTCTATAAAGGTGAGTATACAACTGATATATCATTAAATGACATGATTGGCATACTTTATAGAAAGTCCTTGTGAAGGTCCTAGCAGGTTTAAAATTAACGTACAAATACTAAACATTTACTTTAGTAGCTTTGCTAGTATGCTATAATTTGCATTGTATATAACGACTTCTTTTGTTATTTATGAAGTTTCGGAAAATGTTATTAGCAATTTAGTGTAACGTTTGTAGTAGTGAATACTGAAGTAGATTTTTTTGGGGGGGTTATTACCTATGTTAAAATATATCGGTGACAATAAGAAAAGCAGTATGAGTGGTAGTATGATTTGTATAAACAGGGTTATGGAAATGCTTTTTTAAGTATAATTTTGAAACAAGTGGCAGACAGGGAACTTTTTGCTTCTTCTGGAAGTGAGTTCCAAATTTTAATGCTCTTTATTTGTGTGGAATTCCTAGATATACCGTAACGAACACGTTGTACACCAAAGAGGTACTTGTTTCTTGCACTGCGTATTTGTTTTCTATTGGGCTGAAGTTCGTACAAAGTTCGTATGTGCCAAAGGCACAGTATTTGCTTTGAATGTCTTGCGAGACGAGTAAGTTAAGGTTTTTAAATAGTAGGAGTGAGTGTTGTCTGGATCCCGATTGTTTGATAATTCTAAATGTTGATTTCTGCTGGGTGACAATAAATGTTTGATGATATGCTGCTGTAGATCCCCAGGCACAGGTATCGTAAGTGTGGCAGGACGAATAGTACAGAGGGTTGAGTTTCAGGTTGCAGCCAAAGTGAAAACCTATGAATTTTCCCCTCGTTATTTCTTTCTGTGTAACAAAGCTCCATAGAGATTCAAAACGAGTATTGGAGGATACGCTGCTCAATTTCAATGGGAAAATTCTTTACATAAATTTACACAAGCTCTGTAAGCTTCCAGTCTGGACAAAGAATGTTTCAGAAAATGAAACTGAAATCAAGCGGTCGTAGACTATGAAAAATAAAAGAATGTAATATTACATTATTATTTACAAAGAATAATCACCTCTCTGTAAGGAAAGTTTACCATATCAGCACAAATAAATATAAAAATAAATTCTCGACAAAGGTATCACTCGTATAACACTGAAAATTTCCTCAGCCCCTCCAATACCAGAACCCACATAAGAAACCTCCAATAGCCAGAAGAGCTACAGTTTAACACCTTCGACAGACCTAAGAAATTTAACTTAATCCTCTCAAGAAGTCCAGGAGCTAGCAATCAACAATTTTAAGAAGCTCATGAGTTTTAAATTAATAAAAAACGAGTCTGTAGTTTAACACCTTAAAAAGGCAGAGGTTCTGTGGATAAAAATCCATAAGATGCGGAGGAATGTAACTCAGCACTCTTAATGGGCGAGTAGATTAAGAGACTCTAAAATTGAGAGGTGAGCCAGGTAAATAGTGTTAAAATGAGAGAAATTATTTACCTATATTTGTGGATAATTGAGACTTTTCAAGGAGGGATATACCTGGAGTATACCTGGATGGTGTTCGGGGGCCTACGCCCCCTCGGCCCAGTCCATGATAAAAACCCACAGACTCATCTTAGTGAAACTCACACGACTTAAGTCTTCTATGCCAACGAGTATCCTCGAGCAGTGATTTTTAAAACCTTCCTTCGATAGTTTACCCGTAGATATCTTCAGTTATCAACTACGCTCCCCTCTGTGAAGATGTGAAAAATAGATTTATAGAAATATTGTCCGAAATGAAGATGTACGGATAGAACAATATACTCCTAGTAATGAGTCCGGGGGAAAATGTAGGTATTTAGGTTTTCCTTCGTGGTAAAGTTTTTGGAAAAAAAATAAAAAATGAAAATATATGGGTTAAATTAACTGGGTTTTTCAGCAAGGCTTACTGAAAAAAAATAAAATAAAAGAAAAAAATACATAAAAGGCTAAGATAAAAATTGACAAATTTAGCTTCTCCAACTGGAGGAAAGAACACACAAGTCTAGGTCACATTCAGACACTGGCAGAACATCAATTTGAGATTGCATTATATTTCTCCCCCATAGGGTGACATTCTCGGTTCCTTCAAGGTTCCACGTTGATCCACAGGCAGACCGTAGATAACTGGGTGGAGGTTGTCTCACTAAGACTGGATGACTAGCAGGCTGAGTTTTATCACCTTATCTACCTTTCCTAAAGCCTCCTAAAGGAGGCTTTAGGAAAGGTAGGGGGTGTGTGGACCAGGTGTTTACAGTGAAACATATAAGTGAACAGTATTTAGATAAGGCTAAAGAGGTCTTTGTGGCATTTATGGATTTGGAAAAGGCGTATGACAGGGTGGATAGGGGGGCAATGTGGCAGATGTTGCAAGTGTATGGTGTAGGAGGTAGGTTACTGAAAGCAGTGAAGAGTTTTTACGAGGATAGTGAGGCTCAAGTTAGAGTATGTAGAAAAGAGGGAAATTTTTTCCCAGTAAAAGTAGGCCTTAGACAAGGATGTGTGATGTCACCGTGGTTGTTTAATATATTTATAGATGGGGTTGTAAGAGAAGTAAATGCGAGGGTCTTGGCAAGAGGCGTGGAGTTAAAAGATAAAGAATCACACACAGGGTGGGAGTTGTCACAGCTGCTCTTTGCTGATGACACTGTGCTCTTGGGAGATTCTGAAGAGAAGCTGCAGAGATTGGTGGATGAATTTGGTAGGGTGTGCAAAAGAAGAAAATTAAAGGTGAATACAGGAAAGAGTAAGGTTATGAGGATAACAAAAAGATTAGGTGATGAAAGATTGAATATCAGATTGGAGGGAGAGAGTATGGAGGAGGTGAACGTATTCAGATATTTGGGAGTGGACGTGTCAGCGGATGGGTCTATGAAAGATGAGGTGAATCATAGAATTGATGAGGGAAAAAGAGTGAGTGGTGCACTTAGGAGTCTGTGGAGACAGAGAACTTTGTCCTTGGAGGCAAAGAGGGGAATGTATGAGAGTATAGTTTTACCAACGCTCTTATATGGGTGTGAAGCATGGGTGATGAATGTTGCAGCGAGGAGAAGGCTGGAGGCATTGGAGATGTCATGTCTGAGGGCAATGTGTGGTGTGAATATAATGCAGAGAATTCGTAGTTTGGAAGTTAGGAGGAGGTGCGGGATTACCAAAACTGTTGTCCAGAGGGCTGAGGAAGGGTTGTTGAGGTGGTTCGGACATGTAGAGAGAATGGAGCGAAACAGAATAACTTCAAGAGTGTATCAGTCTGTAGTGGAAGGAAGGCGGGGTAGGGGTCGGCCTAGGAAGGGTTGGAGGGAGGGGGTAAAGGAGGTTTTGTGTGCGAGGGGCTTGGACTTCCAGCAGGCATGCGTGAGCGTGTTTGATAGGAGTGAATGGAGACAAATGGTTTTTAATACTTGACGTGCTGTTGGAGTGTGAGCAAAGTAACATTTATGAAGGGATTCAGGGAAACCGGCAGGCCGGACTTGAGTCCTGGAGATGGGAAGTACAGTGCCTGCACTCTGAAGGAGGGGTGTTAATGTTGCAGTTTAAAAACTGTAGTGTAAAGCACCCTTCTGGCAAGACAGTGATGGAGTGAATGATGGTGAAAGTTTTTCTTTTTCGGGCCACCCTGCCTTGGTGGGAATCGGCCAGTGTGATAATAAAAAAAAAAAAAAAAAAAAAAAAAAAAAAAAAAAAATAATAATAATAATATATATATATATATATACATATGTGCACACATGGAAGAAATCGCAGTAAAGCGCGTGATTGCAAATACGAAAAAATACCACAGTGAAAATAGGAAATAAAACCTGAGCGCTTTCGTATGCTTACACTCATCTTCAGAGGAAGATATGTGTGTACACAGCTAGTACATAATTAAACACCGTTACCATCTAGCTCTACATGAGGACTGGGGAAAAGAAAGAGATTAAAAATAACTGAAGAAGAAAGCATTAGACAGTTCTTGACAAAAGAAATAGCGTATGCACAGTCTAATAACATTGGGAACTTTCCAATAAATAGGACGCACTAGTTTTGAAAACGCGTTTTCAACTTATTTCATAGAGACCACACCGCTATTTGCGTATTTAAAAATGGTAAATAATCTTAATCTTCCTACAATTAAAATGCATAAACGCTGAAGTTTCAAGCAAATCCGAAGTGGCATTCTTAAGCTATCGAGCGGAACCTAGGAGATAGAAAAAAATACAAGCTCTGACAGCTAGTATATGTATCCCCTTTCGGGTGAGAGGGATACCTAAGAATGATAGTGAATAAATATAGTCACTAAGAGGCACAAAGGAAGGAAGTCGCCTTTTTGTTAAACAAATGAAAATCATGAGGTTGATTTTTCTTAAGGAATTGAACAGCGACATGTGAGGAAGACAGTGAGGCCTGTGACCGGGCTCCGGGAGTAGGAAAACCCTCGGAACTCATCAAAGGTATATCAAAAGTGAAGGTAAGGAAGCTGATACGAGCGGACGAGAGAGCAGACAGAATGGCAAGGTAACAAGTAGGCAAACAGGCATGAAGGCAGGCAGATAAGATAGCAGGCAGCTAGGATGGCAGGTAGTTAGGAAGGCAGGCAGTTAAGAAGGCAGACAGTTTGGATAAAAGGTAGTTAGGAAGGCAAGTAATTAGGAAAGCAGGCAGTTAGAAAGGCAGACAGGATGGCAGGTAGTTAGGAAGGCAGACAGTTAGGAAGGCAGACAGTTAGGATGGGAGGCAGTTAGGAAGGCAGGCAAGAAAGGGTAGGCAGACAGGTAGGTCCAATACTGGGCGAGCCCACCAACCATTACCACAGAGTAATTACATTGTTCAGAAGTCAGCCTATATGTCAAAGGTGACGGCCGAGGAAGAGGGGTAAGAGAGGGATACGGGAGAGGATGGAAGGGAAGAAGGAAAGGAAGGAGGAGGAAAAGAAGATTTGTTATAGGAAGTAATGGTAGGTAGGGAGGGAATGGGTGTAATGGAAGGTTGGAGACATGATGAAAGTATGACAGAGGTTTGGAGAGGATGGGTGAGAAGAGAGACGAAAAAGAGAGAAGAAGAACGAAAGGATGGGGGGAGATAATGGGAATAAGACTAGTGGACAAAGTTAAGGAAAGAGGGAAGACTGGAGAAGAATACTAAAAATGGGGACTAAGGAATGGGGAAGAATAAGAGACGTAGCATAGCAAAATAACGTAATCATCGGAACGCAAGCATAACAAACTCCTGCAAAATTCTGGCCACAAACCTGCAAATTGACATACTGCATTTGAAAATAATAGACGTAGCATACAAGGCCAACTGCCTTCAATGAAAGCAGGAGCGTGATGGGTAAATTGAAAGAATACTCAGTAAGTGTAAAGGGAGCAAGACTGAACACTCTTCCTTCGTGCATAAGGGAAATTATCAAGAAATACTTAACTATCTTTAAGAGGTAACTTGAAAAGCTCCTCGAGCCAGTTCCTGATCGGCCGAGCTGTGATGTATACGTTTGTCCGTGGGCAGCTGGCACCAACAGCCTTGTCGACCAGGCTAGAACCCAATAGGCCTGGTTTAGGACCCGGCCTGGGGGAGGGGGTGATGATCTCCGAATCCGACTACAGGTAACGTACAGATAATAATAGTAGTAGTATCAGCAGTAATAGTTATTGTAGTAGCAGTAGTACGGTAATTGTTGTAGTTGTAGTAGTAGTTGTTGCTATAAACATTAATAGTTCTAGCAGCCGCACCATTGCATAATGAAAGTGGTGTAATACCAGCAATAATAGAAAACTATACCTTAAATAACGGAAATATTATTTTTTTTTAAACTGAGCCTAAAACAATGGGCCTAAAACTAATCCCTGTGGAACGCCTCTTGTTACAAATCCTCATTCCGATTTTGCCCCATTTTGCGCACTGTCTTCCTCCTGTTGGTGAGCCATGACTCGATCCATGACAACACTTTTTCTCCAGTGCCATAAACTGCCATTTTCTTTACAAGTCTGTGAGGCGGTACTCTATCGAAAGCCTTTCTAAAATCCAAATAAACAATATCGAGTTCTTTATTGTTATCAACAGCCTCGAAAGCTTTGCTGAAGAAAGTTAGTAAATTAGTTAGGCAGGAACGGCCCCTCGTTACTAGCCTACAATTGAGGTCAGGTTTACCGGGCGGTAATTTGACGGTAATGACTTGTCCCCTGCTTTAAAAGTCGGAATTACAATGACCATATTCCACATACCAGACACTACACCTTTTTGAATATATTAAAAATGTTAGTTAATGGTTCACAAAGTTCCATTTTGCACTCCTTAAGAACCCTTGAAAAAAGTTCCGGGAATTTATTTTGCTTCAGTCGGTCTACTTGTCTGATAACCATCACGATAATGTGAGAAGTGTCACGAAACCGCTTGGATTTTCACTATTCTTTCACAGTGATTGTTTTGTATATTCTGAAATCACATGTTTACTGTGATCCTGTCTGTGTGGGATAATTTGCGGCTTTGTAAGTGGCATTCAGGAAGCGGTTCTCTTTATTTCAGGTTGAACCAGGCCTCTGTTGTAGCTGCAATATATATGATTCCTGTACATGCAGTTAATCTTAGCTTGTCCCTCTTATTTCTTACCCTTCTACTATTATTAAAATAGACATTAAGGAAATTAGTCACTCGCTGTGCTCTACTGTCTCTCTTTGTTGACCAAGTTATTGACGAATTATTGACCAAGCTGTTGACGACTTACTGGACGGTAATGATCGAGGTCTCATACATGAGCGCATCTGACAGACATGTGTCATCTCATATTAATGAGGAACTCTGGGTAGTGTATGCAATTAGGACAATGGTAGCACACATACGTGCATCAAGGAACACAAACATGCACACTCATGTATATTTGTATACATAAACGTACTCACACAAAACACACTCCTGAGCGAGGTCATAGTAGTGTGTGGTCACATTCCCGTCCAAGCGTATACAATACCCTCTCGTATAATCACAAAGACACAGGCAGACAGACATACACACACACACACACACACACACACACACACACACACACACACACACACACACACACACACACACACACACACACACACACACACACACACACACACACTAAGCAAGTTTTGCAGCTCAGTGGAGAAGATATCTACAGAGATCAAGATGTGGGAGCTGCAGCTGCTGATTCAAAAATGCAAATCCTGGTGGATGAACTGGAAGTGCTGAAGCGGAATATAGAGGTGAGGAATGGTGATAGTAAAGTTCTGGGTCCAGGAACATTAACAGACAGTGAGGCGACTGAAGGAGGGAAAGAAGCACGAAAACCTCATGAGGAAATGATATCAGGCCACTGGGATGTCTGGGAGATAAGGAAAACAACCAAGGAGATACTTAAGTTGGATCCAGAGATATGGAGGGAAATGAAATGGTTTGATGCATGTTAGAACTATACCTCCTATACCATGAGCTGCCACATTTCTTACGAGTCTTTCGTGAGGTATTCTATTAAACGATTTACTGAAATCCAAATAAACAACATCATATTCTTTATTGTCTACTGCCTCAAATACTTTATTAAAGAACGTCAGTAAATTTGCTAGGCAGGAACGACCTCTCGTGAACCCATGTTCAGACCTGTTTATCAAATTATGCTCATTAAAGTGACTTCTAATAATATCAGCTATAATTGAGTATAATAATCTGCCTACTATAGACGTCAGGCTTACTGGACGGTAATTTGATGGAATAAACTTATTCCCTGATTTAAATATGGGA
Source organism: Cherax quadricarinatus (assembly GCF_038502225.1). Classification (NCBI taxonomy): domain Eukaryota; kingdom Metazoa; phylum Arthropoda; class Malacostraca; order Decapoda; family Parastacidae; genus Cherax; species Cherax quadricarinatus. Next base: position 2,957,167 of record NC_091381.1, read on the forward strand.
ATTATATTAGCCATCTTCCACATCTCTGGCACAACACCAGTTTGGATAGTAGCACTAAAAACCTTCATTAACAGCTAAGTTCCAACTTGCACTCTTTAAGTCCCCTTGAAAACAATTCGTGGAGGTCCAGGGACTTATTTTGTTTCAGTTTATCTACCTGTTTGATAACCATGTCCCTCATGAGAATAATATTACTTAATTTACTTGAAATGTTGTAGTTTCCAGTATTATGTTCCAAAATGTCGAAGACGATGATTAGCGAGGCTTCCACATATCGTTGGCGTCTAAGATCTTGTTCGGTTAGGACGAGCTGTGCCTCATTCCAATTCATCAACTGTCCTGTGGAGTCCCTGTGGAGTCCCTGTGGAGTCCCTGTGCAGGACACACGCGTACCTTAAGTTGCTGGCGTTTCGATGTTCGTTCAGGCGGACCGAAACATTACTGCTTGTTTTCCCTACATATTTCTTTGAACACTATCCTCAGGGAATGGATGTAGACGCCCGTTGTGGAAGTTAGAGCTCTGAGGCTAGTGTTTGCCCCGTGTCCTTTTTAAACCAATTTGTTGGTATCAGTTACCAAATTTTGATGTTTCTATTTATGCATAGTTAGGTGGCTCCATAAGCTACACAAAACATGCCACAAACTAGCACACACAACGCACATAACACATCACAAACTGCAGACTAGTTGTATCAAACACGCCCCAGATCAACTCGCTCGACGTACAAGAGACGTCACAAATCAGCGCTTTCAACGTACAAGACATGTCTCAAATCACCTCTCTGAATGTACATGACACGTCACACATACAGCCACTTAGCACGACTGCAAATATTAGATCACTGATAGCGATGCATCATCTCCGCGTCAACCTTAATAGCAGCGTCCGTCCACCTTAATTACCAGGTGAACCACGACGCTTCTGCCCTAATGACAGATCGCCAGGCCGTCTCATTGCGCTGTTCGGGTATATAAAAAGACTCTTCACATAAAATTATAATAAGTGGAATTTTATATATAATTATATTAGGTGATATAATTTTTTTAAGTTACTGTCATGTGTCAGATGGTGAAATTATAAAGAGAGCAAGATATTATAGCAATGTGTAGTCATTGGATTCCCAGTGTTTGCTCAGCACTTACATCAGACAACCAGCTGATAATGAGGCAACCGAGTTTATAATGGTAGTAATGGTACAAGTAGAAGGTATACACGACTCGGCGAGTGGCAGTGAGGTAACACGAGTAGTTTAGAAATAAATAGAACTAATTAAGCAGAGATAGTTTTAACCCAAGCCTTCCATCCAATTTCATATCTCAATGTAAATTCTCTGCCTTTTTTCCCAATGTTGTGTGGAATATTTTTCCTGAGGAAATGAAGGGTTGGGAGAGAGCTTTCTCTCCTATGCTTGACTCGTGTACCTGGAGAATATACAACAGTTCTTAGCAGATAGTCTCGTCATGGACTCCCAAATCCTCCACACACACACACACACACATACACACACACACACACACACACACACACACAGTCTTATCGAATATAAAGTCTGAGAAAGGAGACATTACACATTATACACGAACACACAAGACAGCTACCCATTTAGTAGCTGCAGTTCACCTGGCCAATCTGAGGGAGGATCTCTCTCGCAGCTTCACCTTAATTCCTCATTGCCTGCACTGGTACCTCGCGTCTCGCGACACACTACATGACTGGTCGATTGTCGTGTCTTCAACGTATATGTGTCTGCATAGGTGCTCTGCATAACCTACTCCTTGTCCTGACCCGAGGCTATTGCAAGGTTCATGTCTGATGCTGAAAATACTTGCTACACCAGAAGCCATCTCACAAGTCCACATTCACCCATTAATAGTCTACCGGTCGAAGAATGAGAGAGATTTATGCAACATTTAGAAGTCTTCATTGCGGAAACGTTTCGCCAGCCAGTGGTGAACCTCCCAATGGTTTATAGAAATATATCTAGTTGGATGAATCATATTGGAACCAGCTGGCTCACTGGTTAACGCACTGGCCTATGAGTTTTAGAACTCACCTGCCAGGGGTTCAAACCCCACCCGTTCTGTGATTTGTTTATAACCGTGTTATTACGATTTCATGATTCACAATTTTTTAAATGGCCAAAAATGTCTTTTTTTCAAGAAAAATGGCAAATTAGGACATATATAACCCTAAACTGATTTAAGCCTAACACTGAAGAACACTGTCTTTAAAACCAAACTGAAGGGGAATTCTGTTGTTATCTCACAGAGACCAGTAGACAATAATGTGTTATTTTAAGTTAAAAGCCACTCAGAATTTGCATAATCAAGTTATTAGCACTGAAGGATGAAGGAAATAGGACAAGGCACTTAGAGATTATTGCATGAAAGTCAGTATTTTAATTTTCCCAGTTTATTCCATAAAAAAAGGCAAATTGGGGACCAACACGGGTCCAAAATCAAGGCGAAGCCTCTTTCGAGGAAAACCCGACTAGACAAGTCATTTTCCGGTTATTGCACAGAATAAAACAGAATGTGCACCTTCACAGCCTAAAGCCAAGAAATGCTGGATAACCCAGCTATTACAGACTGACGCTACTTGCAATTATTATATAGCAAGGTAAGTGGTTATACGGGGAGGAAAGGAAAGACAAGTCTATTTCCTTGGACCAAGAGACCCTCATCAGCATTTAGGACAAATCCTACGTGAATATTAAATAATATCATACCATTTCTGATTTAAAATTGGCAAAAATGACACCTACACACCCCATTAACAACATGAACCTTCCATGTAGGATACGTAGGTATTAAAATCCTGAAGCAAATTAGAAAAAGTTTGCTCTGTTCATCACACGGAATCAAAATCTGGGAATAACCTATGTAACGTTGTCCGCAGGTCAAACACACATGCAAGTAGAGAGTAAGACACGTGTGCAACATCTGGGTATCTTTATTGTAGACGTTTCGCCATCCAGTGGCTTTATCAATACAAATTCTAGGACATAACTTGAAGACAGTAGAACTATGTACAGAAGATGAGGTAATCAGTCCCTCAACCTAGGAGTAGGTGCGAACAGCACCATAGTCGTGGAGATTCTGAAGCAGAAGAAAGAATCCTGGCGCTTATATAGTAACGTCAGGTGAAGCAGACGAGGGCATAGTCACTGGTAGGCGGGATTCCCCAGTGGAAGTAGGTCCTTCCCAAAGAGATGGGTTAGTTGTAGTAGTAGTTGTCGTAGTCGTGAAGGTTATGTACATGTCCTCAGAATTAAGATTCCATGATGTTGTACACACACATGCAAGTAGTTCCATGAATCTTACTCAAGATACACTACATCAGAATTAAGAGTTTGAAGCTTATCGAATGTAGCATTCTCGCGTTATAAATGAAAATTTTGGAGGAAAAATTATTTCTTATACTAGGAACGTTTCTCCTCATTATATTAAAAAAAAAAACTTGAAAATGCGATTTTTTTAATGTTTTGGTTATCATTTATATTCTATTTTAAATTATCCGTAATCCTGTAAGAAAATAAATATTTGAAATATGAAAATTCAAAGAAATGGCAAATTAAAATTTAGGTTGAAGCCGACCACAAAAGGCATTCTTCAGCAGCTGATTTGATTCTGACAATTGTCAGCTTTTACCAATTTCAGTAAAATTTCGAATTTGTACCCACTCAGACTGACCTTGTGAGGATCATTGTATAGATTCTGTACTATAGAATGTATCATCAATAGTAATTTCAAACCGATCATCACTATTTATTCAATATAACTGGCAAATTGGGACTTAAGTTACCCAAACACAGCGCGAACCTTTACTCTCTTGAACCCACACCAATGACGAGAGTTTGAAGCCGACCAGATAAGTCATTCTCCAGTTTTGTAATGGATTCCAACGAATCCAATTTTTTTTTCTTTAAAAGATTTTAGTATACAGACAAATTTACAGCACACTCAAACAAAACTTAATGGGTGACAACCTGGTCCTTAAGATGCATCGTCCAGTTCATCTTGAAGACATTGAGAAGAGGTACACCGAAATAAATTTAACTTGGTTTAATGGGATAAAAGTTTTACACTATACATGAAATAGGCAAATCCTCTCCTACACACTGAAATTTCACTCTCCAACATCTCACGTTGGGTATGTTTCCTTACACCTACCGCCTATGTTCACCTAGTAGTCAGTAGGTACCTGGGTACTCACCTAATTGCAGGGGTCGAGTCATAGCCGACTGGTGTGGGTGACATCCTGGGGGGGTAGATAATATACCTTAGATAAAGCTGAACTTTAAAAGGAGCTGAGGTACGATGACAACTCTTAACATGTAAAATTGATCTGCATGTATAAAAAGTTCCCTTTCAGAGATATTTAATATGATGTTCTATTGAAGATTTTATAAATGATGTAGTGTGAAGTGTTTGGTGGCACGTTCAGTGAAGTTCAGCAGTTTGATGTTCAGTTAGGAATGTTTGTGTTAATTTCCATGTTCGTATTATTTTGGCCATCCTCAGTGACCTGGAGTGACCTGACTAACCCAGACTCTTGCATACCAAACTTTCATGATGAAGTCAGTCAGTCTTCTCTGAATATTGGTGTGGATAGTGGTAGAGAAAAATACGATTATTAATATTTATTACATTAAAGAGGAAATGCCAAGCGAAAAGAAGGGGAGATCAGAACTCGTTCCTGGTTCAAGAGATCTTCACTGGTCTCAGAGTCCTCCATCTTGAAGCAGGGCGCTAGTGTGGATTTATAGGAGCATCTTCAGAACGCTGGTCTGGAGAAGGCCGGGGTTCATTCCCAGGAGACGGAGAAGTAGAACCCTGCAGCACGTCTCTACCAGTGCATGACCCTGTGTTGTGATGGTGAGGAGGTACTATGACAATGATCATGGTGCGTTATCACTGTGTCAAGATCACAGTGCAGTGGCGGCACTATCAAGATCATGATATGGTGGCGACAGTATGTTTGGATGACGGTGCGGCGGCGGCGTCGGCTCTATGTCAAGATCACGGTGCGGCGGTGGCACTATGTCAAGATCACGGTGTGGCGGTGGCTCTATGTCAAGATCACGGTGCGGCGGTGGCACTATGTCAAGATCACGGTGCGGCGGTGGCACTATGTCAAGATCACGGTGCGGCGGTGGCACTATGTCAAGATCACGGTGCGGCGGTGGCACTATGTCAAGATCACGGTGCGGCGGTGGCACTATGTCAAGATCACGGTGCGGCAGTGGCACTATGTCAAGATCACGGTGCGGCGGTGGCACTATGTCAAGATCATGATGCGGCGATGGCACTATGTCAAACTTACGACAGTTTGAGGCTGTGAAGTGCACTAGTGTTTCATGCTGGAACATACACTGTGAACTGTGAAGAATATGGTGAGAGAAAGCCTGACTGTGGGAGTAACGTGTCTGTCTAGCCAGTTATGTATCAAACCTCCATCACTCCTTCAGATGAAAGACTCACATACGTCTAATGCTTCACATAAATATAACAATATATCACAAGAATGTGGTGGTGAGCTGGGAATATTGACTCTATGGGATGTGTAGTGATAAGTTCAGTGACAAGGTAGTGTTCTACTGTTCTACTGTCTTCAAGTTATGTCCTAGAATTTGTATTGATAAAGCCACTGGATGGCGAAACGTCTACATTAAAGATACCCAGATGTTGCACATGTGTCTAATTTTCATCTTGTCGGTATTGTATACCATTCGTGTACAGTTAACTTGCATGTTCGTCTGATACAAAATACAGTTTTTACTCGGTAGCAATTCCCCCATCAGTTTATTATGTTTACCTTGAAATTACTGAAAATATCTCAATCTATACAATCTACACTTGGAAAATCCTAGAAGGAATGGTCCCGAATCTTCACTCAAAAATCACTCCCTACGAAAGTAAAAGACTGAGCAGACGGTGCAAAATACCCCCAACGAAAAGTTGGGGCGCCATTGGTACATTAAGAGAAAGCACATTAAGTGTCCCGGGCCTAAGACTGTTCAACAGCCTCCCACCACGCATAAGGGGAATTACCAATAGGCCCCTGACTGCCTTCAGGAGGGAGCTGGACAGATAGTTAAAGTCGGTGCCGGATCAGCCGGGCTGAGGTTCGTACGTTGGACTACGTGCGGCCAGCAGTAACAGCCTGGGTAATCAGGCTCTGGTCCACCGGGAGGCCTGGTCGTGGACCGGGCCGCAGGGGCGCTGATCCCCGGAATACCCTCCAGGTAGACTTCAGGTATCAAAACAGTCCCTAAGCCTTGAAAGTGCTCATTAATTGAGTCTGATGACTATTGAACTTCCAACCTTTACAAAAGTAACTCTTTCTTTAAGCTCCTCATTTTCACTGCCATATCAACTCTCAATAACTTGCAAAAGTACAATTCGTGCAAACTCTTAAATGTATTATTGAAAAAATCATAACTGTTTCCATTTAGGAAAGTTACTTGCCTTCCTAACTAGACACTGTCAATATAAGCCTACTGGGACCCTCAGCAGGGAAGTAGAGGTGACTGATATTCAGTGAGCTAATAAGATCTTCAGAAGGGAACTAGAGTAACTCACATCAAGTAGCCCCACCGAGAACCTCACCAGTGAACAAAGGTGAGTGCATAATGCAGCGTAAATTCTTGGGCCGGAAGAAAGCAAGTCAGTAGAAGAGAAGTGAAAATTAGTAATGTAATGACACACTCGCTAAATTTGTAAATAAACCTAGACAGAAGTACTAGGCCAACAAGAGGCAACAACAAATATCACTGAGAAAGCAGCACGACATGAGTGTAGTTCGAATGAGAAGCTAATGACTATTAGGAGTGTCAGTAACAGAGACAAAAGACTGGGAAAACTGGAACCTCCAAAAGAACTTTCCACTTATTACGTTATGAATCACCCATGCTAAAATTTCTAGCTTTTAACCAGGTTGAATTTTCACTTCATTTTATTCGAAATTATTTTATCCTCCTTCGTCTCCGATTCATTTCTTTTTTTTTCTCAGTCAAACCTTCCTTCAACTTCTGTATCAAAAGACGCAAATGGGAACCAGTTGGCAAAAAAATTCTGGTGTCGGAGAGAAAGAATTGGAAACAGAAAGTAAGATTTTTCATGCATTAGAGTTCTTAAATTTTTGCCTGGTCTTAATTTCTGCAAGAAATGTTTTTTTCCTACGTTAGATAAGGTGACTGTAAATTAACTAACCTGTATTTATGCGTATTTAAGCGGTAATCGCTAACATAAAATGGCGGCTAACGTCTGGCAGTGAGGGACATATTGTTGGTAGCAACACAATCACTGTTTGAGGACAGACCGATGAAAATGATGACCCAGGCGGCATGGGAGTGGGTATCAGATGGAGGAAAGGCAGAGGAAGGGCGAGATTGTCGTGGGTGGAGGGAGTGAGGGAGAGAAGGCTAGAGAAGTTGTGCAAGTGAGAGAGAGGGAAAGGGTAGTAGAGGAGAGTAGAACGGAGGAGGTGAAGAATGAAGAATGGACAGGAGCGAAGAGGAATGGAGAGGAGTAGGATGAGAGAGAAGTCCAGGGACAATGGGTGAGAGAGGTGACCATGCAGGACATCCTGACAACCAAACGTTAGGTAGTCAAACTTGCGCAAAACATATTAAAAAAATCAGTATTTCAAAAGAGGCCGTATAATTTCCCATTGACAAATGATAAGTATTAAGGAGAAAGGTAACGAGGCGGCCTGTGTAGTGATCACCTGAGCCGCCCAGAGCACCCACATTACCAGAGGCTACCATGCAAATTGCCTGCTCTGGCGATACACGCGTAACACCAAGATTTATAAAATCCAGAATAATAGCTTGTGTCACATAACCTAGGAGTAATTATCGTTAATGATAATGATAGCTAATGAAGTCCCGGGCATCAAGCAAGCTTAATTGATAATGGGTAAGCGGGCGTGAGGATAATGCTGCACCCAGACTTATAACGCAAGATTCCTAAGGATCATTATTAATAGGATGCTTTTAATTACTGCTTCCTGCCTGTTGTGCTATGGGGCAGAGGTCGCTCTCTCTCTCTCTCTCACCTGACTCACCTCAACCCACCTACAATCTGGCCTCTTTCACTTCACTAATTTTCTTACGTTATATTCCTACGTCAGTTTCTGAATGTTCCTGTAAACTTACGAAGGCTGCTTTATTTATTTCCCGTTAGGTCACATAAACCACATGGAAGCATATTTAGTCACAAATATGTGGCTTTTAAACAAGTGCAACGAGTGGAGGACTGAACAGTAACAAGAACCTTGGAAGCCTACCAGAGGGATACTAATGATGGGAGACTGTGTTAATAGTGGTGGGAGACTCTTCACTGTAGACGTAACTTTAAGGCTGTATGCTCATCACCTTTAAGACTGTATACCCATCACCTTTAAGACTGTATACCCATCACCTTTAAAACTGTATACCCATCACCTGCACCTGAAGAATCAAGAATATCATAATCCCTAAAAAAAAATTTGACTCTCTTTTTCTATTATATACACTCCTGGATGTACACATCTCATATGTGTTCATTCTGTTATTCCCGTGACATAGTTTCAGAGAATATGCAAGAAAATAACTGCATTAAAATACGCTCTGTGCATCATAAATACTTTCCTTGAAGAAGCCTTTTCTGAAGGTAGAGTAGAAAGTTACAGTGTTAGTATGTGTTGGCACGGGTGAGCAGCTCCTCTCCTCCCGAGTGACAGTCGTGGCTTCCGCGAGGCAGATGTGTCACGGCATTTTATATTTATATTGGTATAAACCTTGGTAATAAATACCAAGAAGTTGGTTTAGAAAGACACGTGAGCAAACACTATGACACATTTATTATAAAACGTTTCGATCCTGGGACCTTGATCAGAGACTCCACGGGGCATTTGATGAACTGGGATGAGACACAACTCGTTCTCACCGAACCAGACCTCAGACGCCAACGGTGCCTAGAAGCTTCACTAATCGCCGCCACCGACACAATAGAACACTAGAACACTGGAAACCACAAAATTTCAAAAACATTAGCATACATGATACTTAAGCACCACCAACCCAACAACACAGGAGTCACATGATCTCATCGTCTACCCGTCCTCATCCCTACATGGCATTCTTCAGTTCACAATGCGTCACTCACACCTCACCTCTGTGTGCTAGAAGAGATCAAGGTCCCAGGACCGAAACGTTTTCAAATAAATATGTCACAGTGCTTGCTCACGTGTCTTTCTAAACCAACTATATTTATATTGCTTATTTGGGGTTAAATATAAACTTTAAATCGGTTTATTTAATTAATCTTAACTTAACCTAAGTATTTAGTAAGTTCCCACGTATTTTGTGTAGGTCATTCAACGCGACGACCGGAGAAGCAGATACGCTTCTCATCTTGTAAGTTCACAGAGAGCGTTTAGAAATTGACACTTGGCATTGAGTAAGAAAATTAACGTAATAATAAGAGTATAGGCAAAAGCAGGAGCGGTAGTCGGGTGTCATGTGGCTGTCTGGAGAGTATAACAGACGAGGGCAAAATGTAGTTGTTTGTGGTCGCTCATTACCAGGGGAAATTATCTTAAATCTCGCGTAGTACGTCCCCGGTCACGGAGTAATTATCTAATGGATAACTAGCATAAACCCCACGAGATCTCTTGCCCTTATTATACCTCTGACGCGTAATCGAGAAGTGATGCATTAGCGATGACTATCTATTGTTTTATACAAAAATCCTAAGTCATGACTGATAAATCAAGAGTACGGGAAAATGTGAAACCTCACTTAAATTTATCAAGGACCCCAGTGGAAATAAGTCACCTTTGTCTGACTTGTTTATTAATAATAATTGTATTTATGTGTACCTGTGCCTAAATAAACTTACTTAAGGTAACAGTGAAAGAAGTTGTGGATCTCTTCTGTTGGAGAAGTTTGACATGCGAGTATATAACAAAATTAAGCGGAACAGATACAAAGGCGTACTGCAAGGATTCAAAGGCGCACTTCAAGGGTACAAGGATGTACTGTAAACTGTGTTGAAAAAAAAACAGTGCAGAACAAACTTTGGCATGGCTGAGAACTATCTACTTCTGCTTTGATTAAGGACTGTGGTATTTTATCCAGGTGGGGGAATCAACAATAGAAAAGTGGGTCTTTCCGCAGCCTCCGTTCCCTACGACCACTGCCAATATGAAACTGGATGGTGGGGGAGGGGGGAGGAATATACTATACCGTTAAGGAAAAAGTCATGGAGTTTACAGGAGAGATGACAGTGGATGGAAGGTATGGGCTATAACTACCTCTATCGAATTAGTGATTCAGACACATGTGTAACAGTTGGGCATCTTGACTGATGAAACATTTCGCCTACACAGTAGACTTTAGTCAAATACAGAGACGGCAGGTGTGGTAGTGAAATAAAGATTAAGCAGTCAATCCATCAACCTTGTAGAAATAGTATCTGAGGGACTGACCACCTCAAATACTATTTCTTCAAGGTTGATAGACTGATTACCTCATTTTCATTTCATTACTACACCTGAAAAAACCTACTTTGTAGGCGAAACGTTTTAACAAGTAATATACTCAGCTGTTGCACATGTATCTTAATTATCAACTTGTCGGTATTTTATACCATTTTCTACATTGATTTAGTATTGTTTCCGTCTCTTTTACTCGTGTAGCTTCACGCCCACCCACTGTGTGTGCCAGGGCTTCTTTCTCTCAAACCATACCACGGGTGGGGTTGGAACCCGCGGTCAGAGAGTCTCAAAACCCCAGACCGTCGCGTTAGCCACTGGGCCAGCTAGTCACAATAAGATTTATCCAACTAGGTATATTTCTACACCATAAGAAGGTTAGCATAGGCACCATTGTATCCACAAATGCAAGTTTTAACAGACGAATCTCCCGCTAGCATGGCTGTGACGAACTCTAGCTCAAATCCCCTCAAAGCCGTCAACATGACTCACGGCCATGCTAACGGGAGATTCGTCTGTAAAAACTTGCATTTGTGGACTCAGTGGTGCCTATGCTAACCTTCCTATGGTGTAGAAATATACATAGTTGGATGAATGTTATTGAAGCTAGCTGGCCCAATGGCTAAAGCGGGTTCAACCCCACCAGTGGTATGGTTTGTTTGCAATCGTGTCATTACGATTTCGTGAGTCCTTTTGTCAGCATAGTTGCTGATCCCCTTATATGTGTTGTATACCGTATCATAGTACCATCCATGTGCTTTATACAGAAGATCCATTAGGCCTGTGACTGTATGACGTCATGGGGTACAGCTTGAGGCAGTGAGACGAGCTGCCTCGCTCTCAGTCGGCGTATAGACATCCAGGCAGTGACACGGCAGGCTGGGCTCATCCTTTCCTTACCACAGTCTGACAATATATATATCGTTACCATCCAACAAGTGTGTCTACCTTCAACCCTCGTTATCTCCTTAAGAACCCCGTACGACATTTTATCTCTCGTTGTCACTAGTTCTGCTAAGGCTAAGACCCCCACCTTCTTCTACCACTTCTGCTGTTACTAATCAGGTTGCCTTCAAGTCAAGTAGTGGTACTTATGCAGCTGCTGAACAAACATCAGGAATCTGTTTACTTGAGATTGGCCCACCGAAATGTCGAGTTGAATCAAATACTTACAAAGTACTTGTCTGGCTGGTTTATGAATGATTGTATTGTCTTAGCGTTTAAAGATTTAGTACGACAGCAATTTATTATGTGTACAGCTCTGTCAAATCAATAAAATGTTTCTTAAGAAAATAAAGGCTCTGAATAAGCTTTTGTTGTAACAGCGTTTTGCTCTGAGTAGATTTTTATCCAGTCAGTGACTAGACAAGTCTTTACACAGATCAAAACATTGTTCCAATAATATCGTTTAGCTCTTTTTGTCACGACAGTGACTAATTTTATAGTTTTTTCTGTTTAGGAAGAAACGACATGAAAAAAAAGTATTTAACGATGAAATTAAAAATATGTCGAGTAAGCAGGTGGACACGATGGACCTCTGGTGAAGTGCGACATGACAGATATGATCAGATGCAAGTTTTGTATACGTCTCTTTTCATATCTTCCAGATTAATGACTAACATGTTCTCTCATCACGCCCTGCTGATCATACGGACCCAACCACGGCAGGTCACACGGATCCAGCCGCCACTGCGGGTCACACGGACCCAACCACAGCAGGTCACACGGACCCAAAAACGCTGATGATATAAGTGACCTTAACAGATAAACCTCAAACATATAAACATTTGGCAAAGTGATATTAGACGCAGAAAAAAATAATTACAATCACGCTCCATCAGTGCAAGTCAAGAAAGTAATAATCTTGACAGTGTTGACGCATAACTCTGCTCACATATAAAATACACCTCTAACAAATTTTCGAAACAAGATATGGGGATCACAGGCAACAAACTTCCTGTTCCCGAGGTGTAGGGATCACATCAAGAATAATGACGCGTTTAAGTTCATGTTTTCGCTATGTTTACTGGAAGATATTGTGGGAAGTGATGCTATGACACTGGAAATGGTAATAAACCAACAGAGGAAATAGTGAAGCAAGAGTGACCAGATTAATCGATGACAAAAGTGGACTAAAACCTGCGTTCAGCAGGCGACCCCATCCTCGGAAACCAGACAAGATTAATGTTTAATGCTAATACCAGAGTGTAGTACAGGGAGCCAAGGAGAGGCCACACTGGATACACCACCGCCATGCTAGGCAATGTCACTCCCACAATATTTTACAGGATACCATCTGGGTGACTGGTATCTAGATACTTCTGAACTACGGTTCCTGTGCACAGTGCACCGTATATGCAGAGTAAAACTGTAGCGAATACTATTGTTATTCTAACACATCTGCCATTTACCACTGTGGCAGCGTAGCTAAAGAGAGAAAATACATCAGGAGTACAAATCACAATACTTTAATTGAAAATATTAACAATCATCCCATAAACTGGAGAATTAAATGGTGCCTAAGTCCATCCAGGACCAATATCACCATCAGTGGCTCCATAGTCGTCTTTCCAAAATTAAATCTATACGATAGAATAGTAAGTAACAAGTCGGTGCCTCATCAATCGGGCTCTAGTTCGTACGTTAAACTACGTGCGGCCAGCAGTAACAGCTAGTTGATCAAGTCCTGATCCACCGCGAGGCCTGGCCACGGGGGCGTTGATCCCCGGAATATCCTCCAGGTAGCACCTTCCTCAGTCTTCATAGAGCAGGCATTGTACTCTCCCTCTCCAGAACGCAAGTCTGGGTAAACTATTTCCCTATTCTCTTTTGTGGCGTGAGCCGAATGTTACAATTCATTCGGCGTTCACCACACAGTCACGGCTTACATCCCCTTTATTCCAGCCAAACTGGCTGTTAGGTCGGAGTAGTTTCAGAGATACCCTGGGTATGATGATTCGCTGTCAGGTTCATACGTCAAACGTTAATCAGTTGGGAGAAAGATTGTCCCTGGTTGAACTGATGTTAAGTTGCCTTACCTGGCTGGGGGCAGACTCTCACTGAGGCTCCTCGAGTACACACACACTGGTGTATCTTGTATTACGTGAAAAGCCAATCGCAGTAAGTGAACTTACTTTGCTCTCTCATACAGTAACATTTTGTTGCTTTAATGCTTGTTGGCTATACTGTAAATATTGAAGAAGAGAATATATGAGTACTCAGAAACTGCCCTTTGCATTTGCCTTTATTTACTTTTGAGAATTGTTCATATCTGGAGACTTGATACATGTCTAGATACAATAGAACTCTCTCTGTTTACCAGTGTTGATAATACCTTTACAAATATTACCAAGTTCCATCACTAGCAGTGCGTCATATTGCACAAACCTCTTGCTTCTGAACCAGTCAAACACACGTACATACATGCTGGAAGTTCAAACCTGTCTCAAAACCTATCTCTTCCTTAGGCTTCATTTCATCTAGCCTGGCTTTAAACATCTTTTCTTTTTTTTTTTTTTTTTTTTTTTATTCGCCGGTACTCTCCCGGCCCGGGTCTTTTCCAAGTAGTGGTGACCCGGCCTTGGCTCCCTATCTGGGGAGTGTCTCGAGACTTAAGTCTCCCATGGGAGGAGGTACAAGTACCCCCTCATCTTTGGGACCAACTGTCCCCAGGCCTAGCCACATTCCCCGCCCTCACGGGGCTCGTAGGGAGAAGCTAGGCCTCTGGTCTGCCATCTGCCCCGCCCCAAAGGGGCTCGTGGGGATGGCAGTCTTGTGAGCTGCAGGTGGTAGCAAGCTCTTTTTGGTTAAAAATCCCGAGAGGGTAGTGAGTGAGGAAGTGAGTCTGCGAATAGGTATGTGTGTGTGTGTGTGTACTCACCTAGTTGTACTCACCTAGTTGAGGTTGCGGGGGTCGAGTCCGAGCTCCTGGCCCCGCCCCTTCACTGATCGCTACTAGGTCACTCTCCCTGAGCCGTGAGCTTTATCGTACCTCTGCTTAAAGCTATGTATGGATCCTGCCTCCACTACATCGCTTCCCAAACTATTCCACTTACTGACTACTCTGTGGCTGAAGAAATACTTCCTAACATCCCTGTGATTCATCTGTGTCTTTAGCTTCCAACTGTGTCCCCTTGTTACTGTGTCCAATCTCTGGAACATCCTGTTTTTGTCCACCTTGTCAATTCCTCTCAGTATTTTGTATGTCGTTATCATGTCCCCCCTATCTCTCCTGTCCTCCAGTGTCGTCAGGTTGATTTCCCTTAACCTCTCCTCGTAGGACATACCTCTTAGCTCTGGGACTAGTCTTGTTGCAAACCTTTGCACTTTCTCTAGTTTCTTTACGTGCTTGGCTAGGTGTGGGTTCCAAACTGGTGCCGCATACTCCAATATGGGCCTAACGTATACGGTGTACAGGGTCCTGAACGATTCCTTATTAAGATGTCGGAATGCTGTTCTGAGGTTTGCTAGGCGCCCATATGCTGCAGCAGTTATTTGGTTGATGTGCGCTTCAGGAGATGTGCCTGGTGTTATACTCACCCCAAGATCTTTTTCCTTGAGTGATGTTTGTAGTCTCTGACCCCCTAGACTGTACTCCGTCTGCGGCCTTCTTTGCCCTTCCCCAATCTTCATGACTTTGCACTTGGTGGGATTGAACTCCAGGAGCCAATTGCTGGACCAGTTCTGCAGCCTGTCCAGATCCCTTTGTAGTTCTGCCTGGTCTTCGATCGAGTGTATTCTTCTCATCAACTTCACGTCATCTGCAAACAGGGACACCTCAGAGTCTATTCCTTCCGTCATGTCGTTCACAAATACCAGAAACAGCACTGGTCCTAGGACTGACCCCTGCGGGACCCCGCTGGTCACAGGTGCCCACTCTGACACCTCGCCACGTACCATGACTCGCTGCTGTCTTCCTGACAAGTATTCCCTGATCCATTGTAGTGCCTTCCCTGTTATCCCTGCTTGGTCCTCCAGTTTTTGCACCAATCTCTTGTGTGGAACTGTGTCAAACGCCTTCTTGCAGTCCAAGAAAATGCAATCCACCCACCCCTCTCTCTCTTGTCTTACTGCTGTCACCATGTCATAGAACTCCAGTAGGTTTGTGACACAGGATTTCCCGTCCCTGAAACCATGCTGGCTGCTGTTGATGAGATCATTCCTTTCTAGGTGTTCCACCACTCTTCTCCTGATAATCTTCTCCATGATTTTGCATACTATACATGTCAGTGACACTGGTCTGTAGTTTAATGCTTCATGTCTGTCTCCTTTTTTAAAGATTGGGACTACATTTGCTGTCTTCCATGCCTCAGGCAATCTCCCTGTTTCGATAGATGTATTGAATATTGTTGTTAGGGGTACACATAGCGCCTCTGCTCCCTCTCTCAATACCCATGGGGAGATGTTATCTGGCCCCATTGCCTTTGAGGTATCTAGCTCACTCAGAAGCCTCTTCACTTCTTCCTCGGTTGTGTGCACTGTGTCCAGCACTTGGTGGTGTGCCCCACCTCTCCGTCTTTCTGGAGTCCCTTCTGTCTCCTCTGTGAACACTTCTTTGAATCTCTTGTTGAGTTCTTCACATACTTCCCGGTCATTTCCTGTTGTCTCTCCTCCTTCCTTCCTTAGCCTGATTACCTGGTCCTTGACTGTTGTTTTCCTCCTGATGTGGCTGTACAACAGTTTCGGGTCAGATTTGGCTTTCGCTGCTATGTCATTTTCATATTGTCTTTGGGCCTCCCTTCTTATCTGTGCATATTCATTTCTGGCTCTACGACTGTTCTCCTTATTCTCCTGGGTCCTTTGCCTTCTATATTTCTTCCATTCCCTAGCACACTTGGTTTTTGCCTCCCTGCACCTTTGGGTAAACCATGGGCTCATCCTGGCTTTTTCATTACTCCTGTTACCCTTGGGTACAAACCTCTCCTCAGCCTCCTTGCATTTTATTGCTACATATTCCATCATCTCATTAACTGGTTTCCCTGCCAGTTCTCTGTCCCACTGAACCCCGTTCAGGTAGTTCCTCATTCCTGTGTAGTCCCCTTTCTTGTAGTTTGGCTTCATTCGTCCTGGCCTTCCTGCTTCTCCCTCCACTTGTAGCTCTACTGTGTATTCGAAGCTTACAACCACATGGTCACTGGCCCCAAGGGGTCTTTCATATGTGATGTCCTCGATATCTGCACTACTGAAGGTGAATACTAAGTCCAGCCTTGCTGGTTCATCCTCTCCTCTCTCTCTTGTAGTGTCCCTTACGTGTTGGTACATGAAGTTCTCCAGTACCACCTCCATCATCTTAGCCCTCCAAGTATCTTGGCCCCCATGTGGGTCCAAGTTCTCCCAATCTATCTCCTTGTGGTTAAAGTCACCCATGATCAGGAGCTTTGCCCTGCATGCATGAGCTCTTCTGGCCACTCTAGCCAGTGTGTCAACCATCGCTCTATTGCTCTCGTCGTACTCTTGCCTTGGCCTCCTGCTGTTCTGTGGTGGGTTATACATCACTGCTATTACCACCTTGGGACCTCCAGAGTGAAGTGTTCCCACTATGTAATCACTTTCTTCTCCGCTATCTTCTCTCTCCAGCTCATCAAAATTCCAGCGATTTTTGATCAGCAACGCCACTCCTCCACCCCCCCTGTTCCCTCTGTCTTTCCTCAGGATTTGGTATCCCGTTGGAAAGATGGCATCTGTTATCATACCTGTAAGCTTGGTTTCTGTGAGAGCTATGATGTCCGGTGATGCTTCTTTGACTCTTTCTTGCCACTCCTCCCACTTATTTGTTATTCCATCAGCGTTTGTGTACCATACCTTCAGTTTCCTTTCCAACACTGTGGTTTGGGGGGCCTGTGAGGGTGGGAGACCTGGTGGCATACTGTGGGGTTCTATAGCTTGGTGTTGGGTGGAGGCTGTGGGTATGGATTGTAGGGTGTGTTGGGATGGTGTGATAGGTTGTGTGGTTCTGAGAGTAGTTGTGTGTGTGCTTGCCCTTGCTGTTCTGTCCTGCTCTGACTGACCTCTGCTGGTTCCCTCCTTGTCTCTTTTCCTAGCTCCTTTCGCTTTTTTGTCCTCTCCCTCAGCTGCTGTCGTTCTGATTTTGTTCTGTCTCTGTCTAGGAACACCCTCTTGTACTCTTCCGAGTATTTCAATCGTGGTTTCTCTTGGAGGATCCTGTTCCGCACTGTTTCCGTCCTGAGAATCAGCTTGATTGGTCGGTTTCTCACCTTCGAGTACCCCCCTATTCTCTGAAAATTTACAATCTCGTCCCTCTCTTCACCTATTTCTGTTATGATTTTCTCAATCTCCTTCCTTTCTTCCTGCTTCCTTTCAGTGTGTGTCCTTTCCTCTCTCTCCTGAAGCCCATGGATAAACACTGATTTTGCCCTTTCTTCCTCGCATTGCCTCACCCTCTGTGGCTCTGGATCCTGCCTGTGTGTGGTCAGTTTCTCCCTTGATTTTTCCAGTGGCTCTTGATAGCCTTGTTGTGCCTCAGCATTCGACCTATCACCCTCTCCATCTGCAACCAGTTGATCTTCCCTTTCACTCCTTGGTCCTCCTTGGCAGATTGATGTGGCCTTAGCATAATTCATAATTCCTTCCTTCCTGTTCAGCCTCGCAGCTTCATATGCTGTGTCTTCTCTGGTCACTGCCCCTGTAACTCGCTCCAGCCTATTTATCTCAACTTCTAGGACCCTTATCTTGGCTACTGCAGTTTCGACTTGTGCCTCCCAATTCTTTGTCTCCTTCTCCAACCACCTTTCCAATTTCACAGAGAGCTCTTTCTCCATTTTTTCAGAAAGCTCTCCTAATTTTCTCTCCCACTCTTGTTCCATCCTTTTCCACTGCTCCTCCATCCACTCCTCCCTACCCGAACCATTCTCATCTGATCCTTGGGTCCTGCGTGTGTGTGTGTGTGTGTGTGTGTGTGTGTGTGTGTGTGTGTGAACTCACCTAATTATGCTCACCTGCTTGTGGTTACAGGGGTCGAGTCATAGCTCCTGGCCTCGCCTACTAGGCCTGATCTCTCCCTTCTCTATGAGCTTTATCATACCTCTTCTTAAAACTTTCACTACACTTTCCAAACTATTCCACTTCCTGACAACTCTGTGACTAAAGAAACATTTCCTAACATCCCTGTGACTCATCTGAGTCTTCAACTTCCAATTGTAACCACTTGTTGCTGTGTCCCATCTCTGAAACATCCTGTCTCCGTCCACCCTGTCAATTCCTCTCAGTACTTTATGTGTCGTTTAATGTCATCCCTATCCCTTCTGTCCTCCAGGATCGTCAATTCGATTTTCCTTAACCTCTCCTCGTATTACATGCCCCTTTGCTCCGGGATTAGTCTTGCTGTAAAACTTTGTACCTTTCTAATTTCTTGACATGCTTGACCATATACGAGTTCCAAACTGGTGCTGCATACTCCAATATGAGCCTGACGAACACGGTGTACAGAGTCTTGAACGCTTCCTTATTGAGGTGTCAGAACGCTATTCTTAGGTATACCAGGAGCCCCACATGCTGCAGCAGTTATTTGGTTGATGTACGCTTCAAGAAATGTGTTCGGTATGATGCTCACCCCAAAATTCTTTTTCTTGATTGAGTTTTGCATTCTTTCACCCCCCTAAGCTGTACTCCGTCTCCGGAGTACCACCCACAGCAACCTGGTCCTCTCGTCCCGTTCACCTACAGCAACCAGGTCTTCTCGTCCTGTTCACTTACAGCAACTTGGTCTTCTCGTCCTGTTCACCCACAGTAATCAGGTCTTCTCGTCCTGTTCACTTACAGCAACCTGGTCTTCGCGACCAGCCACAACAATGGAGCTGACGGGAATCACGTTGGCCGTGTCTCAAGGGGCCGCCAAAATAAATGACACCACTCTATTGCTCGCAGAATCACCTTCCATGTAAGAACAAATTTGGCCCAACAAAGGGGTGACAGAGGCGCAACGGCTATTTACCATCTTAAACAATTACCAATAGTCACGGGCGGTGGGCGTGTCTGAAGTACCCAGTGTGTGGTGCGCTTAGTGGAGACCGCCCTGTTCGCACGCCCACTCACCCTACCAGCTTCCCGCATGCCCACCCAGCTGCCCGCCCACTAAGCTGCCCGCCCTTCTGACAACCCACGGAGTCGTCCGTCCGCCCGCCCCTACACAGTTACCAGCAGTGCCGTACCTCATTTCCTTCCTTGGCTGGGTTGCTCATTCTTGAAACACTTTTGTGATGATCACCTCTCTCTCTCCCTTCCATCTTCATTCTTCCTGCCTTCCTCCCTCTTCTTTACTATCTCTCACCCTCACTCTTCCTCCCACTCTCTTCCCAAAGTCTTCTCTCCTTCACTGTTCTCCATTCCTCATTCTCCCTTACTAACTTCCTCCCACATACTCCTTCCCTTTCTTCCTTCTTGCTTTTTCCTTCTCTTTTTCTCTCTCCCTCCGTCTGTCCTTCCATCCCTCTCTCTCTCTCTCGTTTTATTTCTTAAGAACATAAGAAAGGAGGAACACTGAAGCAGGCCTACTGGCCCATACTAGGCAAGTCCTTCTCAAACCCAAACCCACTAAGAAAAAATACTCGCCCAAGCCTTTTTCAGTGTTACCCAAGAAATAAGCTTCGATAGCCCTATTTACTCATGTGCAAGTCCCACTCAAATCCAACCCCCATCGTCAACATAATCATCATTTTCGACGTCCCTCGACATAAACATAGCCTTCGTGACCGCGTCACTAAACCAGTGGAGAAAAATTCCTCCACAGCCGTGATATCCTCTGTTATGTTCTTGACTGGTAAACAGGTCAGGTGCAATCTTGAGGGAAGACAGTAAATAAGGAAGAATGTTTATTTAGGCACAAGCACGCATAATATAATGTTTAGTAACAGATACCGACAATTTGGTGAATAAAGACACGTGAGAGTCCTGGGACAGTGATCAAGGTCCCAGGACCGAAACTTTTTCTAAGAAATATATCTTAGTGTTTGCTCAGGTGTTTTCCTCAGCCAGCAGGTACACATAAGTATAATTATCATACGTAGTGTGAATTACGTGGAATAACCCAGCAAAGTCCACAGCATAAACTTTTAGTCTGTTACTGATGTAACAAACTAAAAGCTTATGTATGTCCTGTTGTTAACTCGAGTTACTGATTCCAAATCCGAAGTCAGAAATAATTCAGCACATTATCTTAAGTGCAGAAAAATATATGTTTTATTGGGTATTGTTAAAAAATAAAGCAGGTTGAACACTTGCAGTATTTATATTGCACACCATAAACACCTCGTGTGGTAAACAGTAACTGTTAGTAATGTGCCGGAGTTCACGGGCTTTGGTGGATACCTGGAGTATACCTGGAGAGGGTTTCGGGGGTCAACGCCCCCGCGGCTCGGTCTGAGACCAGGTCTCATGGTGGATCAGGGTCTGATCAACCAGGGCGTTACTGCTGGCCGCACGCAAACTGACATACGAACCACAGCGCGGCTGGTCAGGTACTGACTTCAGGTGCCTGTCCAGTGCCTTCTTGAAGACAGCTAGGAGTCTATTGGTAATCCCCCTTATGTATGCTGGGAGGCAGGTGAGCAATCTTGGGCCTCTGACACTTAAGTTCGTTGACTAAAGGGGATGGCTGGGGTTCACTGGTTGAAGCGGATGGCTGGGGGGTTCTCTGCTTGAAACAGATGGCTGGGCTTAACTGGGTGAAGTGGATGACTGGGGTTCACTGGTTGAAGTAGATGGCTGGGGTACAATGGCTAGGGTTCACTGGTTAAGGTCGAGGCAGAGTTGTTACTAATTGGAGCTCATGCTCCAGTCAGCAATGATGCATGCATCATGCATCATTGCTTGGTTTAGTAGTGCTTCGAGGTGTGTCAGGGTCCTCTTCAGTGAAAATGTCAACAGTAACATGGAACTGCTCACATAACTGTTAAACTGTTAACTACAGGCTTATCTTCATCCACCCCAACTCTCTGAGTTCCTTCTATCTACGAATTCAGCTCTGTTAACATTTCCTCTGGACTTCTTTCTTCATCTTCCTCTAATAGTTCATTGAAGTGTTCTGGCTGCATGTCTTAAGGGTTTTCGTCTGGCAATCTCTATTCTAGATGAACAATTTCCTAGACTTGACTTTCAGAGAGAAATCCTGTAAAATTATTCACCAGACTACGACATATTTTCCTCCAGACTGCATTTATTGTTGATTTCTGCACATTATCCCATGCACCTCTGACGTGCGAAAAGGCATTTAAAATGCTGAATTTATGCCAGAACTCTGGCACTCCAAGCTTTTAGTCATCATGATTTGCTGCAAGCAGTTCCCACACCACTCTGCGTGTGTAGATACAGTTAAATGACTTAATTACACTTGATCCAGTGGTTTTTACCAGTGATGTCGAATGTAGGTGTCAAAAACAACCTTATCATTTGATTTTAAGTTCTGCAGCAGATCTGGAGAAGCACTTCAGTAGGCCTACTGGCACATGCTAGGCAGGTCTAAGTTACACCCAACCACACACATTTATTTACTTTTTCTAACCTGTTTTTAAAGCTACATAAGGTTTTTACATTAATGGATGATGTTCCACTCATCCACGATTTTACTATCATACTAGTGATTTCCTATATCCTTTCTAAATCTAAATTTTTTCAGACTTGAACCCATTTCTGCGAATTTTGCCTTGGTTGGATATTTTTATTTGTTAATTTATTTATTTATTTATTTATTTACGTCTTCCATTTATACACCTCAATTAAATACCCCCTAATTCTACGCTTTTCCAGAGAGTGCAGATTCAGTGCCCTCGGTCTGTTCTCGTATGAAATATTTCTGATAGAGGGAATTAACTTTCTCATTCTTTTCTACGTGCTAAGAATCTTCTCCTGTGTCTTCGTTACAGACGATGATTCTCTCAGTTTTTCCTCCAACAATCGTTAACGAAGTGTGTTGGCTGTTCAGGAAATAAAAGTTGTGTATGTAGACATATTCGTGTATTTTGGAAATGGTATAAAATACCGACAAGTTGAAGATTAAGACATATGCAACAGTTGTGTATCTTTATTGATGAAACGTTTCGCCTACACAGTAGACTTCTTCAGTCAAATACAGAGGCAGCAGTAGTAGTGAAATATGCTCCATGGTCTGGAACGATATCGTTCCAGACCATGGAGTTAAACTGATTACATCTGATTACATAATCTTTAATTCACTACTACTGCTGTCTCCGTATTTGACTGACGAAGCCTTCTGTGTAGGCGAAACGTTTCACTAATAAAGATACCCAACTGCTGCACATGTGTTATAATCTTCAGATATATTCGTTTTTGTGGAAGGCAATGCTTGAGATCCTATATAAAGTATATGATGTTAAGAGAATATTATAACACCTTCCTCTGTCCTCGCATCATGATGTGTCAGCAAGTGTGAGGCCATTGTTTGTACTCTAACATTCCATTCAGCACACTCAGGAATTTAGTAACAAAGAGAAACACCACAACGAAATTAGCGCTGGCATTACCCTCCCACACTGAGGTGCAAAAAGACTCCACTTTAAAAGTTTGGGGAAAGAAATCAGGGAAAACAAGTATATGTAATGAGGGATTGTACACGCATCAAGAGTCAGGGGAATGTTTAATGCGAGGGTTCCTGCAGCGCATATAAAACATGACTACAAGAATAAAATGATGCTTGAACCTGTCATCCATTCTGATTGGATTGACCGCCTGATAACAAGCAAGTGGCTTTGTTTTCTGGTTTAAGTCACAGAGATTCTTCGAGCGATAAACAGGAATGGGTCTGCACTTAAAGTCACCTGTTGCATTAGCGCACAACGCTAAACAAAAGAGGCCCGAGGCTTGTGGGAGGGCAACCCGACCTGCTTGTGTCACTGCAGAGGTTGATAAAGGCTGAGTGCAAGATGGAAACTGATGGAGCCGCCGAGAAAGGTGGCGATCTTTGGGGCAAAAGGAAGAAACTAATACAAAACAAAAAAAATCACGAACAGACGAAAATACTTTTGAGATAATGAAGAAATTAGCGAGTCTAGCGATTTTATTGAGCGGTGAAGAGAATTTGTTTCGATATGAAACTAACACTTTGGATAGAACAGGTACCCTACTGAAGAGAGATTTAACCTTTTAGTTTAACATTTTCATGGTCCTCATTTTCAAATTCCAGATTTTCCAGGCAAAATCTTCCATGACAAAAAAATCTTTCTAACCAGTAAATAAAATAATAAATCTCACGAAGCATTTTCCAACAGCTGTAGTATAGGGATCCCGCTTTTCCCTGTGATAAAGTCTGTAAATAATTTCGGCCGTTGGAGGATTGTTAAACATTCCAAAATATCTTTCGAAGTTCACTGGATGTGGCAGGATTTGGTGAGACAGCTTTACGTAAGCCAGGTGCTCGGGGTATGTGATATATTTGTTATCTTCGGCTAGATGTCTATACTTATTGTCTCAGGTCTGAAAAATTAGACACAAGTCCAACATCTGAGTATCTTTACTGTAGACGGTTCGCCATCCATTGGCTTTATTAATGCAAATTCAAGGACATAATTACAAATTAAAGAACAAAATTGTATTGATAAAGCCACTGGATGGCGAAACGTCTACAATAAAGATAGCCAATGTTGCACATGTGTCTCAGTTTTCATCTTATCGGTATTGTATACCATTCTTGTACAAGAATAATTGTGTACATAGGAACAGTTACCTTCTGATTTTCTGTAAATTTTGAATTTAAAATCATGGTTCCCCTACCTGGAGTCTACCTGGAGGTTATTTCGGGGATCAACGTCCCCGCGGCCCGGTCCACGACCAGGCCTCCTGGTGGATCAGGGCTTGATCAACCAGGCTGCTACTGCTGGCCGCACGTAGTCCAACGTACGAACCACAGCCCGGCTGATCCGGCACCGACTTTAGGTATCTGTCCGGCTCCCTCTTGAAGGCAGCCAGGGGCCTACTGGTAATTCCCCTTATGCTTGGTGGGAGGCTGTTGAGCAGTCTTGGGCCCCGGATAATTAAAACATCTAGAAAAGGCAATGAGTAATTTTATTCAAATTCAACAATAAAATTTCTGGAATGAGCTAAGTGGTAAAGATATGTTGATGATATTTTATGTCTTATGCTTAAGAATATAGATATAAACCATTTCCTTGTAAAATTAAATAATCCAACTCAATTTTATTTTTATTTTGGTATCAAAACTAACATAGAAACCTGACCTCAATGCTTACGCTTCCCCAGCCCTTCTTGTCAATAATTTTATGGTAAACAACTTAAAAATTATTCCGGTGCAAGCTATTCGACCATAGAGAAAGTTATGGGCACCACCTGCTATCGTCACGTCGGTAGCGAGGGAAGTTATTTTGAGAAACCAGAAGAGAACCCAGTCCTAAAATGGCTAAACCAGATAATTATTTCAACGTGTGAACGATCCCGGTAAAATGCGTTCGTCATATAAAAAAACGATTAATGTCAGTCGTAATATTTTGAAAACTGAAAAATGAATATACAAGATTGCAAGTGTGAATATAATGTTTTACAGACGTACGTTTTTGTGTTCATTTTGTGAACGGTTCTGACACGCGACAATTTCTTAATATAGGAACTTCTGCTCCGAAGGAGGAGTCGGGTAATAACCGAACTACAATTGCTTTGGTCGGCGGTTCCCCGCCCATCTATTCCACTTGTAAATGAGGTATTGAATGAGGGGGAAAATTAGGTGGTTGGAGTCCCTCCCATAGCCACAAAGGTCAGCCCAGGTCACTTGGGGTCAGTTAAGGTGTTGCGAGATAAAAACAAAAAAATCAGGAAATTTATGGTAACCTAAATTCCCACAGGTTAACAGGGTGACCATTGTGTTACCCAGGGTGACTACTGTGTTACCCAGGGTGACTACTGTGTTACCCAGGGTGACTACTGTGTTACCCAGGGAGACTACTGTGTTACCCAGGGTGACTACTGTGTTACCCAGGGTGACTACTGTGTTACCCAGGGTGACTACTGTGCTACCCAGGGTGACTACTGTGTTACCCAGGGTGACTACTGTGTTACCCAGGGAAAACTACTTTGGGTTCGCACTGAAAATTCAGTTTTCTTTAGGGTGTTCATAGTTTTCACTAATTTAGTGAGAGACGACATTATCGTAGGAGTTTATGCTAGAACCCGTCGTGATGTTAGGTCCAGTGTTCTTGTTGTTCCTTAAAATCCCTCAGAGGCATTATCCAGTATATAACCCCATAATAACTTATCTGATCCACTATCAATATTCAACCCTGGCGACCTATTGCTAAGGACAGGTACATGGAACAATTTGTACCATTTTTAGCGGCATATAAAGCGCGTTTTTTCCCGCAAAATGTCTTGGAAAATCAGCCTGCGCCTTATATACTCAAGGTCAGGTTCAAAGGTAGGCTTTGGGTTACGCTTAAGAAAGTGATTAACTCTTGAATTTAATAACTGAGTTACAGTTACAATACGTCTGTCGTGCGCCTTATATACCGAAAAATACGGTAAATGCAGGTGTCCTTGCTTAGTTATATATAGACTATTCCCGAAATTGGTTTCGAGAGTGTGTAGGTGTCATTTTGCAACGAGTAATCTCGAAAAGGTATAGTTTTATTTTTGAAATAACTGGATAAGCCTCCCAAGGAGGATGTATTTAAGGGCTCTTAGTCCAAGTAATTAATATTGTCCTCAGTTTCCATGTAACGACTCTGAATGTTACCCATTCTGCAGCTACTAGACGACCTCTACGGGTTAGCGCTTCCCCTGAGAAAATAAAGTATTGCGAAGGCATCCGTCTTTATAGGTCGATGCATATTGTGACATGGATGATATTTTTTTAAAAGTTAAGGCTGTGTAGGTGCAAGTGTAATAGATTCAGTGCATTAATTTAATTGGAGACGAAGCCAATTTGCCGCTTTGGAACTTTCATTACTGATGAGTTTTCCTCAGAAGGGACGTGTTCCCTGCACCACGTTGTTGCTACCACGTGTGTTAAGGTACAGAGGGCTGGGGTTATGATGCTACCACGTGTGTTAAGGTACAGAGGGCTGGGGTTATGATGCTGCCACGTGTGTTAAGGTACAGAGGGCTGGGGTTATGATGCTGCCACGTGTGTTAAGGTACAGAGGGCTGGGGTTATGATGCTGCCACGTGTATTAAGGTACACAGGGCTGGGGTTATGATGCTGCCACGTGTGTTAAGGTACAGAGGGCTGGGGTTATGATGCTGCCACGTGTATTAAGGTACACAGGGCTGGGGTTATGATGCTGCCACGTGTATTAAGGTACACAGGGCTGGGGTTATGATGCTGCCACGTGTATTTAGGCACAGAGGGCTGGGTTTATGATGCTGCCACGTGTATTAAGGTACACAGGGCTGGGGTTATGATGCTGCCACGTGTATTAAGGTACACAGGGCTGGGGTTATGATGCTGCCACGTGTGTTAAGGTACAGAGGGCTGGGGTTATGATGCTGCCACGTGTATTAAGGTACACAGGGCTGGGGTTATGATGCTGCCACGTGTGTTAAGGTACAGAGGGCTGGGGTTATGATGCTGCCACGTGTATTAAGGTACACAGGGCTGGGGTTATGATGCTGCCACGTGTATTAAGGTACACAGGGCTGGGGTTATGATTCTGCCACGTGTATTAAGGTACACAGGGCTGGGGTTATGATGCTGCCACGTGTATTAAGGTACACAGGGCTGGGGTTATGATGCTGCCACGTGTATTAAGGTACACAGGGCTGGGGTTATGATGCTGCCACGTGTATTAAGGTACACAGGGCTGGGGTTATGATGCTGCCACGTGTATTAAGGTACACAGGGCTGGGGTTATGATGCTACCACGTGTATTAAGGTACACAGGGCTGGGGTTATGATGCTACCACGTGTATTAAGGTACACAGGGCTGGGGTTATGATGCTGCCACGTGTATTAAGATACAGAGGGCTGGGGTTATGATGCTGCCACGTGTGTTAAGGTACAGAGGGCTGGGGTTATGATGCTGCCACGTGTATTAAGATACAGAGGGCTGGGGTTATGATGCTGCCACGTGTATTAAGATACAGAGGGCTGGGGTTATGATGCTGCCACGTGTATTAAGATACAGAGGGCTGGGGTTATGATGCTGCCACGTGTATTAAGATACAGAGGGCTGGGGTTATGATGCTGCCACGTGTTTTAAGGTACAGAGGGCTGGGGTTATGATGCTGCCACGTGTGTTAAGATACAGAGGGCTGGGGTTATGATGCTGCCACGTGTGTTAAGGTACAGAGGGCTGGGGTTATGATGCTGCCACGTGTATTAAGGTACAGAGGGCTGGGGTTATGATGCTGCCACGTGTATTAAGGTACAGAGGGCTGGGGTTATGATGCTGCCACGTGTATTAAGGTACAGAGGGCTGGGGTTATATTGTTGCCTCGTGTATTAAGGTACAGTGTTGGGGTTATGCAGTACGGGGAGACATTTCTCTCGGACTTCACTGCGACCAAGATACAATTATTTTTTTATTTATTATCTCTCTCCTCCTTCTCCTCGTCCTCTTCCTCCTCCTTCTCCTCTTCTTCCTCCTCCTCGTCGTTATCATATATTAGACCTCAGCTCTTCTGGCAGTCATATACATTTTCAATGTTAGCAATTTCTATTTTATACTAGCAATAAATTTCCCCTATTGTTTTATACATGGATGTTAGTCAGGAAGATGTTATATTAGTCTTACGTTATACACAGGACACACTGGTAATGCTGAGAACCAGAACCAGTAGTGTTTTTGTGTTTGTGTGTGTGTGTGTGTGTGTGTGTGTACTCACCTCACCTAGTTGTACTCACCTAGTTGAGGTTGCAGGGGTCGAGTCCAAGCTCCTGGCCCCCGCCTCTTCACTGGTCGCTACTAGGTCACTCTCCCTGAACCGTGAGCTGTATCATACCTCTGCTTAAAGCTATGTATGGATCCTGCCTCCACTACATCGCTTCCCAAACTATTCCACTTACTGACTACTCTGTGGCTGAAGAAGCACTTCCTAACATCCCTGTGATTCATCTGTGTCTTCAACTTCCAACTGTGTCCCCTTGTTACTGTGTCCCATCTCTGGAACATCCTGTCTTTGTCCACCTTTGTCAATTCCTCTCAGTATTTTGTATGTCGTTATCATGTCCCCCCTATCTCTCCTGTCCTCCAGTGTCGTCAGGTTGATTTCCCTTAACCTCTCCTCGTAGGACATACCTCTTAGCTCTTGGACTAGTCTTTTTGCAAACTTTTGCACTTTCTCTAGTTTCTTTACGTGCTTGGCTAGGTGTGGGTTCCAGACTGGTGCCGTATACTCCAATATGGGCCTAACGTACACGGTGTACAGGGTCCTGAACGATTCCTTATTAAGATGTCGGAATGCTGTTCTGAGGTTTGCTAGGCGCCCATATGTTGCAGCCGTTATTTGGTTGATGTGCGCTTCAGGAGATGTGCCTGGTGTTATACTCACCCCAAGATCTTTTTCTCTGGCCCCCTAGGCTGTATTCCGTCTGCGGTCTCCTTTGCCCTTCCCCAATCTTCATGACTTTGCACTTGGTGGGGTTGAACTCCAGGAGCCAATTGCTGGACCAGGTCTGCAGCCTGTCCAGATACCTTTGTAGTTCTGCCTGGTCTTCGATCGAATGAATTCTTCTCATTGACTTCACGTCATCTGCAAACAGGGACACTAAGGAGTCTATTCCTTCCGTCATGTCGTTCACAAATTCTAGAAACAGCACTGGTCCTAGGACTAACCCCTGTGGGACCCCGCTGGTCACAGGTGCCCACTCTGACACCTGTCTTCCTGACAAGTATTCCCTGATCCATTGTAGTGCCTTCCCTCTTATCTCTGCTTTGTCCTCCAGTTTTTGCACTAATCTCTTGTGTGGAACTGTGTCAAACATCTTCTTGCAGTCCAAGAAAATGCAGTCCACCCATCCCTCTTTCTCTTGTCTTACTGTGTATGTGTGTGTGTGTGTGTGTGTGTGTGTGTGTGTGTGTGTGTGTGTGTGTGTGTGTGTGTGTGTGTGTGTGTGTGTGTGTGTGTGTTTATTATTTATTTATACTCAGACATCAAAAACGAAAGTTATACTAACAGTTTTATATCTCAGAGTTGACGTGGTAAACTTTTGTGTCACATCTTAAGCATCGTAGCCAAGCCTATATGTTAGGAGATACAGTGCCACCACACACCGCGCTATCGATTCTCTATAATTTTGAGATTATGGCTTCCACCGTTGACTGTTAACTCTGCTAATATTCCATCTGCAGTGTCCGAGATCCCTCACAAATATCTCCTGAGCTGACGGGAAGAAGTGTGACGAAATCGTTTCTACATGACCCCTCATCTCCAGAGTTTTCGGGTTTGATTCAGCATACGAAGGTTGAAATCTTCGATTAAAAAAACTGAAATAATTGCGTGTAAGGTGGGAGCAGTAGCAAATATTTCGGCTTTGCTGGGATGCTAGAGACTTGGGATCGAGACTCACATACGGACGGTCATTTGAACTGTGCTATCTGTGAACATTTGGCAAGACAGTTATTGAATGAATAATAGCAAATATGTATATGTGTAGATGGAGTGGTAGGGGAAGTGGAATATTTAAATGGCTTCGGGAAGAAATCCAAATATTCTTCCTTGAAGCCTTTTTATCCACTTCTCCGAGGTTGTGGGTCCCACAATTTACACCATAGGTGGACCCCATCATATATATATATATATATATATATATATATATATATATATATATATATATATATATATATATATATATATATATATATATATATACATATATATATATATATATATATATATATATATATATATATATATATATATATATATATATATATATATATATATATATATATATATATATATATATATATAGTAAGTAATCATTCAATTATAATAAAATATACAACAATAACAACAACAACAAAAGCAGCAACAACAACAGCTACTCGGCTTTACATATTATAGACTCTAACTCACTTCTAGACGATAAAATCACTGTGGGATAACATTTAAAATGCTCGGTACGCCTGTGACTGCACTGTTCTCGAGCAATAAATAAATTTATGGCTTCTAAGCACACCTGTGAATGCCAGTAAAGCCGAACAAGGAAGTACAATAAAGATATAAAAATACTGCCTAGGTCTTTTTGGCCTTATGGGAATTCTCGTCCGCGTCGTCCAGAGCCGCACACTGCTGGACACAACCTCCTAGGTAAGCTGATATATTTTAGTTTCTCTCCGTGTGGGTTCTTCTGTTCTATTGACCAGTGTCTGTTTCCCTTTTGTGCTATATATATATATATATATATATATATATATATATATATATATATATATATATATATATATGTGTGTGTGTGTGTGTGTGTGTGTGTGTGTGTGTGTGTGTGTGTGTGTGTGTGTGTGTGTGTGTGTGTGTGTACTCACCTATTTGTACTCACCTATTTGTGGTTGCAGGGGTCGAGTCATAGCTCCTGGCCCCGCCTCTTCACTGATTGCTACTAGGTCCTCTCTCTCCCTGCTACATGAGCTTTATCATACCTCGCCTTAAAACTATGTATGGTTCCCGCCTCCACTACTTCACTTTCTAGACTATTCCATGACTTGACTACTCTATGACTGAAGAAATACTTCCTAACATCCCTTCGATTCATCTGAGTCTTCAACTTCCAATTGTGACCTCTTGTGTCTGTGTCCCATCTCTGGAACATCCTGTCTTTGTCCACCTTGTCTATTCCGCGCAGTATTTTATATGTCGTTATCATGTCTCCCCTGACCCTCCTGGCCTCCAGTGTCGTCAGGCCGATTTCCCTCAACCTTTCTTCGTAGGATAATCCCCGTAGCTCTGGGACTAGTCTTGTTGCAAACCTTTGCACTTTCTCTAATTTCTTGACGTGCTTGACTAGGTGTGGATTCCAAACTGGTGCTGCATACTCCAGTATGGGCCTGACGTAAATGGTATACAGGGTCTTGAACGACTCCTTACTGAGGTATCGGAACGCTATCCGTAGGTTTGCCAGGCGCCCGTATGCTGCAGCAGTTATCTGATTTATGTGCGCCTCAGGAGATATGCTCGGTGTTATACTCACCCCCAGATCTTTTTCCTTGAGTGAGGTTTGCAGTCTTTGGCCATATAAACTATATTGTGTCTGCGGTCTTCTTTGCCCTTCCCCAATCTTCATGACTTTGCATTTGGCAGGGTTAAACTCAAGGAGCCAGTTGCTGGACCAGGCTTGCAGCCTGTCCAGGTCTCTTTGTAGTCCTGCCTGATCCTCATCCGATTTGATTCTTCTCATTAACTTCACATCATCTGCAAACAAGGACACTTCTGATTCTATCCCTTCCGTTATGTCGTTCACATATACCAAGAACAGCACAGGTCCTAGGACTGACCCCTGTGGAACCCCGCTTGTCACAAGCGCCCACTCTGACACCTCGTCACGTACCATGACTCGTTGTTGCCTCCCTGTCAGGTATTCTCTGATCCATTGCAGTGCCTTTCCTGTTATGTGTGCCTGATCTAGCTTTTTCAGTAACCTCTTGTGAGGAACTGTGTCGAAGGCCTTTTTGCAGTCCAAAAAAATGCAGTCGATCCACCCCTCTCTCTCTTGTCTTACTTCTGTCACCTTGTCATAAAACTCTAGTAGGTTTGTGACACAGGATTTTCCTTCCCTGAAACCATGCTGGTTGTCAATTATACACTTGTTTCTTTCCAGGTGCTCCACCACTCTCCTCCTGATGATCTTCTCCATGACCTTGCATACTATACACGTTAGTGATACAGGTCTGTAGTTTAGTGCCTCATGTCTGTCTCCCTTTTTAAAAATTGGGACTACATTTGCCATCTTCCATACCTCAGGGAGTTGCCCAGTTTCAAATGATGTGTTGAAGATCTTTGTTAATGGCACACACAATATCTCTGCTCCCTCTTTAAGGACCCACGGAGAGATGTTGTCTGGTCCCACCGCCTTTGAGGTGTCAAGTTCGCATAGCAGCTTCTTCACTTCCTCCTTGGTTATATGTACCTCATCCAGCACTTGCTGGTGTACCCCCCTGTTCTGATTTCCTGGAGTCCTACTGGTTTCCACTGTAAATACTTCTTTAAATCTCGTGTTGAGCTCCTGACATACCTCTCGGTCGTTGCTTGTGAATTCCCCATCACCCTTCCTCAGTCTGATTACCTGGTCCTTGACTGTTGTTTTCCTCCTGATGTGGCTGTACAACAGCTTCGGGTCAGTCTTGACTTTCGATGCTATGTCATTTTCATATTGTCGCTGAGCCTCCCTTCTTATCTGTGCATATTCATTTCTGGCTCTTCGGCTAATCTCTTTATTTTCCTGAGTTCTCTGTCTTCTGTACCTTTTCCATTCTCTAGTACACCTAGTTTTTGCCTCCCTACACCTTTGGGTGAACCAAGGACTCGTTCTGTTCTTCCCATTATTTCTGTTTCCCTTGGGAACAAACCTCTCCTCTGCCTCCTTGCATTTTGTTGCCACATAGTCCATCATTTCTTGTACTGGTTTTCCTGTCAGTTCCCTCTCCCACTGAATGTTTTGAAGGAAGTTCCTCATGCCTGAGTAGTTCCCCCTTTTGTAGTTTGGTTTTTCCCATCCTATTCCTGCTACTCTCTCCACTTGGAGCTCAACTATGTAGTCGAAGCACAGAACCACATGATCACTAGCTCCCAGGGGCCTTTCATACAAGATATCCTCGATGTCTGAACTACTCAAGGTGAATACAAGGTCCAGTCTTGCTGGTTCATCTTCTCCTCTCTCCCTGGTAGTGTCTCTAACATGTTGATGCATGAGGTTTTCCAGTACTACATCCATCATCTTGGCTCTCCATGTTTCGGAACCCCCATGGGGCTCCAGGTTTTCCCAGTCAATCTCCTTGTGATTGAAATCACCCATAACTAGTAACTTTGCTCCCCCCACATGTGCTCTCCTGGCCACCTCGGCTAGTGTGTCGACTATGGCTCTGTTGTGTGTGTGTCTGTGTGTGTCTGTGTGTGTGTCTGTGTGTGTGTGTGTGTGTGTGTGTGTGTGTGTGTGTGTATGTGTCTATATGTGTGTATGTATGTGTGTGTGTGTGTGTGTGTGTGTGTGTGTGTGTGTGTGTGTGTGTGTGTGTGTGTGTGTGTGTGTGTGTGTGTGTGTGTGTGTGTGTGTCTGTGTGTATGTGTGTATGTGTGTATGTGTGTATGTGTGTATATATGTGTATGTATGTGTGTGTGTGTGTGTGTGTGTGTGTGTGTGTGTGTGTGTGTGTGTGTGTATGTGTGTGTATGTGTGTATGTGTGTATGTGTGTATATGTGTATGTGTTTGTGTGTGTGTGTGTATGTGTGTGTGTGTGTGTGTATGTGTGTGTGTGTGTGTGTGTGTGTGTGTATGTGTGTGTGTATGTGTTTGTGTGTGTGTATGTGTGTATGTGTGTGTGTATCACTATAAGTAGCAGCAGAAGCAACAACAATATCCACAACAGCAGAAGTACAAACATCATTGGTCTCTAGATGTATATAATTATTGTAACATATAATTATTCTATCACATAAATTACTCCCTGACACACCTGCTCACCCCTCATTTAAAACCCAAACTTCTTATAATGAAATTGCTCTATAGTCACCAATATACTCTAGCATCCATCTCTGAGCTCTATATCATAACCCAGAAGAAAATATTATGATTTTATAAATCCTACCCACGAAAATATTAAAACTAAGAAATGTTAAGAAACTTAGCCATTATAGCATTTATATTGGGCAGCCTAGTTAATGTATATCACAGAAACTCTCGCAACAAATAAATCTATTTAATTTCGATATTTTAGCTCGATCGATACTGCGCTCAGCTCACACACTGAAGTCCGGAAAAAAATAGGAAGTGTTTCCTTAGGACACCTGTTGTCCATGTTCTCCCATCAGTAAAATGGGTGTTAGTGGACTGGTGTGGGTCGCATCCTGGGACAAAACTGATCTAATTTGCGGGAAATGCTCAGCATAACAAGCGGCTTTCTGTACAGTAGTATATTATTGATGTTAGTTATGGCTTGTATACCCTGTACATGTGCTTGTATAAATAAAAATATTTAATAACTCTATATTCCATATGTAAACTACTGCCACGTCTGCCATTAACCTGCCATCACAGATGAGAAGCTGCCGTCCCTACCATCACATGACTGTCACCCTACCATAACCCTGCCATCACAGGACCGCCACCCCTACCATTACCCTGCCATCACATGACCTCCACCCCTACCATCACCCTGCCATCACAGAGACCGCCACCCCTACCATTTCCCGGCCATCACCCTGTCATCACATGACCGTCAGTCAACCCTGCCGTCGCCCTGCCATCACAGGACCGCCACCCCTACCATTACCCTGCCATCACATGACCGTCAACCCTGCCGTCACCCTGCCATCACACTTTTCTCAGTAACAATACAAGTAACAATAGCAACAACAGTTCCCTTAGTAACAATACTAGTAACAACAGCAACAACAGTTCCCTCAGTAACAGTACTAGTAACAATAGCAACAACAGTTCCCTTAGTAACAATACTAGTAACAACAGCAACAACAGTTCCCTTAGTAACAGTACTATTAACAATAGCAACAACAGTTCCCTCAGTAACAGTGCTATTAACAATAGCAACAACAGTTCCCTCAGTAACAGTGCTAGTAACAATAGCAACAACAGTTCCCTCAGTAACAGTGCTATTAACAATAGCAACAACAGTTCCCTCAGTAACAGTGCTAGTAACAATAGCAACAACAGTTCCCTTAGTAACAGTACTAGTAACAATAGCAACAATTCCCTCAGTAACAGTACTAGCAGCAGCAGCAGCAACAGTACCCTCAGTAACAGTGGTAGCAGCAGCAGCAACAACAGCAACAACATGTTCAGTAACAGTACTAACAGCAACAGCAGCAACAGTACCCGCAGCAACAGTACCCACAGCAGCAGTACTAGCAGCAGCAGTAGTAACAGTATCCACAGCAGCAGTAGCAACAGTAACCACGGCAGCAGTACTAGCAGCAGCAGCAGCAGCAGCATTACCCACAGAAGCAGCACTACCAGGAGCAGCAACAGTACCCACAGCAGCAGCACTACCAGGAGCAGCAACAGTACCCACAGCAGCAGTACTACCAGGAGCAGCAACAGTACCCACAGCAGCAGCACTACCAGGAGCAGCAACAGTACCCACAGCAGCAGCACTACCAGGAGCAGCAACAGTACCCAAAGCAGCAGTACTACCAGGAGCAGCAACAGTACCCAAAGCAGCAGTACTACCAGGAGCAGCAACAGTACCCAAAGCAGCAGTACTACCAGGAGCAGCAACAGTACCCACAGCAGCAGTACTACCAGGAGCAGCAACAGTACCCAAAGCAGCAGTACTACCAGCAGCAGCAACAGTACCCACAGCAGCAGCACTACCACGAGCAGCAACAGTACACACAGCAGCAGTACTACCAGGAGCAGCAGCAGCACTACCAGGAGCAGCAACAATACCCACAGCAGCAGTACTACCAGGAGCAGCGACAATACCCACAGCAGCAGTACTACCAGGAGCAGCAGCAACACTACCAGGAGCAGCAACAGTACCCACAGCAGCAGCACTACCACGAGCAGCAACAGTACACACAGCAGCAGCACTATCAGGAGCAGCAGCAGCACTACCAGGAGCAGCAACAATACCCACAGCAGCAGTACTACCAGGAGCAGCAACAATACCCACAGCAGCAGTACTACCAGGAGCAGCAGCAACACTACCACGAGCAGCAACAGTACCCACAGCAGCAGCACTACCACGAGCAGCAACAGTACACACAGCAGCAGTACTACCAGGAGCAGCAACAGTACCCACAGCAGCAGTACTACCAGGAGCAGCAGCAGTACCCACAACAGCAGCACTACCAGGAGCAGCAACAGTACCCAGAGCAGCAGCACTACCAGGAGCAGCAACAGTACACACAGCAGCAGTACTACCAGGAGCAGCAACAGTACCCACAGCAGCAGCACTACCAGGAGCAGCAACAGTACCCACAGCAGCAGTACTACCAGGAGCAGCAACAGCACTACAAGGAGCAGCAACAGTACCCACAGCAGCAGCACTACCAGGAGCAGCAACAGTACCCACAGCAGCAGTACTACCAGGAGCAGCAACAGTACCCACAGCAGCAGTACTACAAGGGGCAGCAGCAGTACCCACAGCAGCAGCAATACCAGGAGCAGCAACAGTACCCACAGCAGCAGTACTACCAGGAGCAGCAACAGTACCCACAGCAGCAGTACTACCAGGAGCAGCAACAGTACCCACAGCAGTAGTACTACCAGGAGCAGCAACAGTACCCACAGCAGCAGTACTACCAGGAGCAGCAACAGTACCCACAGCAGTAGTACTACCAGGAGCAGCAACAGTACCCACAGCAGCAGCACTACCAGGAGCAGCAACAGTATCCAGAGCAGCAGTACTACCAGGAGCAGCAACAGTAGCCACAGCAGCAGCACTACCAGGAGCAGCAACAGTACCCACAGCAGCAGCACTACCAGGAGCAGCAACAGTACCCACAGCAGCAGCACTACCAGGAGCAGCAACAGTACCCATAGCAGCAGCACTACCAGGAGCAGCAACAGTAGCCACAGCAGCAGCACTACCAGGAGCAGCAACAGTACCCACAGCAGCAGCACTACCAGGAGCAGCAACAGTACACACAGCAGCAGCACTACCAGGAGCAGCAACAGTACACACAGTAGCAGTACTACCAGAAGCAGCAACACTACCCACAGCAGCAGCACTACAAGGAGCAGCAACAGTAGCCACAGCAGCAGCACTACCAGGAGCAGCAACAGTACCCACAGCAGCAGTACTACCAGGAGCAGCAACAGTACACACAGCAGCAGTACTACCAGGAGCAGCAACAGTACCCACAGCAGCAGTACTACCAGGAGCAGCAACAGTACCCACAGCAGCAGCACTACCAGGAGCAGCAACAGTACCCACAGCAACAGTACCCACTGCAGCAGCACTACCAGGAGCAGCAACAGTACACACAGTAGCAGTACTACCAGAAGCAGCAACAGTACCCACAGCAGCAGTACTACCAGGAGCAGCAACAGTACCCACAGCAGCAGCACTACCAGGAGCAGCAACAGTACACACAGTAGCAGTACTACCAGAAGCAGCAACAGTACCCACAGCAGCAGCACTACAAGGAGCAGCAACAGTAGCCACAGCAGCAGCACTACCAGGAGCAGCAACAGTACACACAGCAGCAGTACTACCAGGAGCAGCAACAGTACCCACATCAGCAGTACTACCAGGAGCAGCAGCAGTACCCACAACAGCAGCACTACCAGGAGCAGCAACAGTACCCAGAGCAGCAGCACTACCAGGAGCAGCAACAGTACACACAGCAGCAGTACTACCAGGAGCAGCAACAGTACCCACAGCAGCAGCACTACCAGGAGCAGCAACAGTACCCACAGCAGCAGTACTACCAGGAGCAGCAACAGCACTACCAGGAGCAGCAACAGTACCCACAGCAGCAGCACTACCAGGAGCAGCAACAGTACCCACAGCAGCAGTACTACCAGGAGCAGCAACAGTACCCACAGCAGCAGTACTACAAGGGGCAGCAGCAGTACCCACAGCAGCAGCAATACCAGGAGCAGCAACAGTACCCACAGCAGCAGTACTACCAGGAGCAGCAACAGTACCCACAGCAGCAGTACTACCAGGAGCAGCAACAGTACCCACAGCAGTAGTACTACCAGGAGCAGCAACAGTACCCACAGCAGCAGCACTACCAGGAGCAGCAACAGTATCCAGAGCAGCAGTACTACCAGGAGCAGCAACAGTAGCCACAGCAGCAGCACTACCAGGAGCAGCAACAGTACCCACAGCAGCAGCACTACCAGGAGCAGCAACAGTACCCACAGCAGCAGCACTACCAGGAGCAGCAACAGTACCCATAGCAGCAGCACTACCAGGAGCAGCAACAGTAGCCACAGCAGCAGCACTACCAGGAGCAGCAACAGTACCCACAGCAGCAGCACTACCAGGAGCAGCAACAGTACACACAGCAGCAGCACTACCAGGAGCAGCAACAGTACACACAGTAGCAGTACTACCAGAAGCAGCAACACTACCCACAGCAGCAGCACTACAAGGAGCAGCAACAGTAGCCACAGCAGCAGCACTACCAGGAGCAGCAACAGTACCCACAGCAGCAGTACTACCAGGAGCAGCAACAGTACCCACAGCAGCAGCACTACCACGAGCAGCAACAGTACACACAACAGCAGTACTACCAGGAGCAGCAACAGTACCCACAGCAGCAGTACTACCAGGAGCAGCAGCAGTACCCACAACAGCAGCACTACCAGGAGCAGCAACAGTACCCAGAGCAGCAGCACTACCAGGAGCAGCAACAGTACACACAGCAGCAGTACTACCAGGAGCAGCAACAGTACCCACAGCAGCAGCACTACCAGGAGCAGCAACAGTACCCACAGCAGCAGTACTACCAGGAGCAGCAACAGCACTACCAGGAGCAGCAACAGTACCCACAGCAGCAGCACTACCAGGAGCAGCAACAGTATCCACAGCAGCAGTACTACCAGGAGCAGCAACAGTACCCACAGCAGCAGTACTACAAGGGGCAGCAGCAGTACCCACAGCAGCAGCAATACCAGGAGCAGCAACAGTACCCACAGCAGCAGTACTACCAGGAGCAGCAACAGTACCCACAGCAGCAGTACTACCAGGAGCAGCAACAGTACCCACAGCAGTAGTACTACCAGGAGCAGCAACAGTACCCACAGCAGCAGCACTACCAGGAGCAGCAACAGTATCCAGAGCAGCAGTACTACCAGGAGCAGCAACAGTAGCCACAGCAGCAGCACTACCAGGAGCAGCAACAGTACCCACAGCAGCAGCACTACCAGGAGCAGCAACAGTACCCACAGCAGCAGCACTACCAGGAGCAGCAACAGTACCCATAGCAGCAGCACTACCAGGAGCAGCAACAGTAGCCACAGCAGCAGCACTACCAGGAGCAGCAACAGTACCCACAGCAGCATCACTACCAGGAGCAGCAACAGTACACACAGCAGCAGCACTACCAGGAGCAGCAACAGTACACACAGTAGCAGTACTACCAGAAGCAGCAACACTACCCACAGCAGCAGCACTACAAGGAGCAGCAACAGTAGCCACAGCAGCAGCACTACCAGGAGCAGCAACAGTACCCACAGCAGCAGTACTACCAGGAGCAGCAACAGTACACACAGCAGCAGTACTACCAGGAGCAGCAACAGTACCCACAGCAGCAGTACTACCAGGAGCAGCAACAGTACCCACAGCAGCAGCACTACCAGGAGCAGCAACAGTACCCACAGCAGCAGTACTACCAGGAGCAGCAACAGTACCCACTGCAGCAGCACTACCAGGAGCAGCAACAGTACACACAGTAGCAGTACTACCAGAAGCAGCAACAGTACCCACAGCAGCAGTACTACCAGGAACAGCAACAGTACCCACAGCAGCAGCACTACCAGGAGCAGCAACAGTACACACAGTAGCAGTACTACCAGAAGCAGCAACAGTACCCACAGCAGCAGCACTACAAGGAGCAGCAACAGTAGCCACAGCAGCAGCACTACCAGGAGCAGCAACAGTACACACAGCAGCAGTACTACCAGTAGCAGCAACAGTACCCTCAGCAGCAGCACTACCAGGAGCAGCAACAGTACCCACTGCAGCAGTACTACCAGGAGCAGCAACAGTACCCACTGCAGCAGTACTACCAGGAGCAGCAACAGTACCCACAGCAGCAGCACTACCAGGAGCAGCAACAGTACCCACAGCAGCAGCACTACCAGGAGCAGCAACAGTGCCCACAGCAGCAGCACTACCAGGAGCAGCAACAGTACCCACAGCAGCAGCACTACCAGGAGCAGCAACAGTACCCCCAGCAGCAGCACTACCAGGAGCAGCAACAGTACCCACAGCAGCAGCACTACCAGGAGCAGCAACAGTACCCACAGCAGCAGCACTACCAGGAGCAGCAACAGTACCCACAGCAGCAGCACTACCAGGAGCAGCAACAGTACCCACAGCAGCAGCACTGCCAGGAGCAGCAACAGTACATACAGCAGCAGCACTACCAGGAGCAGCAACAGTACCTACAGCAGCAGCACTACCAGGAGCAGCAACAGTACCCACAGCAGCAGCACTACCAGGAGCAGCAACAGTACCTACAGCAGCAGCACTACCAGGAGCAGCAACAGTACCCACAGCAGCAGCACTACCAGGAGCAGCAACAGTACCCACAGCAGCAGCACTACCAGGAGCAGCAACAGTACCCACAGCAGCAGCACTACCAGGAGCAGCAACAGTACCTACAGCAGCAGCACTACCAGGAGCAGCAACAGTACCCACAGCAGCAGCACTACCAGGAGCAGCAACAGTACCCACAGCAGCAGCACTACCAGGAGCAGCAACAGTACCCACAGCAGCAGCACTACCAGGAGCAGCAACAGTACCCACAGCAGCAGCACTACCAGGAGCAGCAACAGTACCCACAGCAGCAACACTACCAGGAGCAGCAACAGTACCTACAGCAGCAGCACTACCAGGAGCAGCAACAGTACCCACAGCAGCAGCTCTACCAGGAGCAGCAACAGTACCTACAGCAGCAGCACTACCAGGAGCAGCAACAGTACCCACAGCAGCAGCACTGCCAGGAGCAGCAACAGTACATACAGCAGCAGCACTACCAGGAGCAGCAACAGTACCTACAGCAGCAGCACTACCAGGAGCAGCAACAGTACCCACAGCAGCAACACTACCAGGAGCAGCAACAGTACCTACATCAGCAGCACTACCAGGAGCAGCAACAGTACCCACAGCAGCAGCACTACCAGGAGCAGCAACAGTACCCACAGCAGCAGCACTACCAGGAGCAGCAACAGTACCTACAGCAGCAGCACTACCAGGAGCAGCAACAGTACCCACAGCAGCAGCACTACCAGGAGCAGCAACAGTACCCACAGCAGCAGCACTACCAGGAACAGCAACAGTACCCACAGCAGCAGCACTACCAGGAGCAGCAACAGTACCCACAGCAGCAGCACTACCAGGAGCAGCAACAGTACCCACAGCAGCAGCACTACCAGGAGCAGCAACAGTACCCACAGCAGCAGCACTACCAGGAGCAGCAACAGTACATACAGCAGCAGCACTACCAGGAGCAGCAACAGTACCCACAGCAGCAGCACTACCAGGAGCAGCAACAGTACATACAGCAGCAGTAATAAATGGATCAGTAACAGAAAGAAGAAGTCATATTGTAATATCAGTTGTGTGAGCACTCAAAGACTCATCACTGCTTCTAGTGACAGCAATCGTCAGTACTTCAATAAAATCTCCAACAGAATTACTAAAACATATTTTTCAAGACACAGATAACCCGCACATAGGAGAAATAATGTTATGACGACGTTTTAGTCTCGCTTGGATTATTGACTAGCCACACTAACACACATTTTCGTGTGTTTGTGTGATTAGTCAATTGACCAAGTCAGACCGGAACGTCGTCATCAGGCTTCTCCTTTGGGTGGATTATTTTTGCATTGTTCTAGTCATTTGATTTTGCCTTTTTGTTTTTTATATTTTTCACATACACTTAGATGAGCAGAGTTAACATTACGGCAGCAAAACCACTGGTAGAAATATAAGCAGGAGCAGTAGCAGTAGCAGTAGCAGTAGCAGTAGCAGCATCAGTAGCAACAGCAACAGTAGCAGGTGTAGCAGCAGCTCAGTAGTAGTAACAGTAGTAGTAGCAGCATCAGTAGTAGCAGCAGTAGTAGTAGCAGCAGCAGCAGCAGCAGTGTCTCGCAGCTCTTGTCAACAAAGCCAAGCATTACATTAGTTATCGGCCACATGCGGTCATAACCAACTTTTCTCACAGACCGGGGCTGACATTGTCTCTATATGGAAGTTAATAAGTTTATTGATGTTATCAGCGCCACCTACCATTTCCCCTAATAACCACAACCTTCACGTATATAATGATGATAGCTCCACTGTTTATGGGAATCAAATACAAGCAGAGTCGACGGTGTCCTCATATAGCGAGTGTGTACTTGAGTGGGTCTGGGTGTATTATTGTGGCTTTAGGTGTATTAGGTACACAGGAGACAGGAGTGTAATGACATGGGACAGACACAGGAGACACATCAGACAAACGAGACATAGCAATCTCACATCTTGTGGCTGTCATCGCTTATACATTTTGATGGTACACTCGTGCTGAAGATGTGTTGCGGCGTCGCTCCGCTGATACATTATTATTAAAATCACGGGGAAGCGTCTGGAGAATATGTAGGCAGGTTTGATCTAAGGAAATGGAGGATAGATCAGTTCATGAAATCAAGAGCCCTTCACGAATACCTAAGCAACTCTTACCCTTTGAAGGGCTCGTAAGTAAAGTTTTCACACTCTCACTTTCACCTTTCCATACTTCTTGTTTGTAAGTGGTTTCAACTGTCTCCAGTGTTATAGTCACCTGCATGACACTGAAGATACCTGCTACGCAGGCGAAATATTTTGGCAGTAAGATAACAAAGCGCCTTGTGTGTTAACTTCCCGGTACTGCATGCATCTGAAACATGAAATCCCTTCTCAAATCACTCGTAGCTATGTTAAATACTCTGGTGTCTCTTAACTAGTTTGTGTTAGATGACTAAAACTATATCATTAACATCCTCATTTACCTCTTCTTCTTTTCTGTAATTCAGATGGAGTATCTTGTCTAAGTTAATGTAATAATCCGTATTTACAATATTAAACATTATACCTTAAATTAAAAAAAAATAAATAAATATATAATCATTTACGAATTACGAATTATCGTTATTAGTGTTATTTTTTTCTATAATTTTATTAGTTCAACTCTGATGCTACATTGTTCGTGTTTACAGTTTTTTTTAGTTGGACACAATTATTAAGATATCGTTAGAAGAGGTGATGTTGGTAAAAATATTGATAATAAATATTGGTGTAAATATTGCCAACCGCTGCACTTAGGGTTTATTGATGATAAAAAGGAGTTCGATTCGTTAGATACAATCTCTGTTTTACAATATCTTATAATATAATGGAATTTAAAAAAAAGAGCCAAATCATTATTGACATGACTATGATTGCTACTTCTGTAATTGAGTTACAGTCTGAGAAAAAAAACACTCTTGGATGCCTTCAAAGAGGTTTGGACTCCAAATTATATTTGTGTTCCAATTAGGACTGTCTACACAGGCTTATTCTAAGAATCTTTTATTTAATCGATTTTTTTTCAATATTTTATTTAGGTAGTGAAAAGAAACTTGAATGTCACATCTAATGACGTGATTTTTTTTATTACTAGATAAAAATCAAATTAGTGTAGGACCTCGGTCATATGACCGAGGTCCTACACTGATTTAATTTCGATCTAGTAATAAGAATTATCACGTCATTAGTAGCGATATTCAAGTTATTTTCACTACCTTGGACCGAGGTCTTACACTGAATATAGGGCCAGCGGTAGGATCAATTTTCCTTTTGATCCTGACAAACAAAACATTCACCCCATCTGTGATTCTCCAGCTGTACTCCCCCTGTTTTTTTCACATCTACTTGCCTATTACGAAATTCCGTTATATGAAG
Source organism: Cherax quadricarinatus (assembly GCF_038502225.1). Classification (NCBI taxonomy): domain Eukaryota; kingdom Metazoa; phylum Arthropoda; class Malacostraca; order Decapoda; family Parastacidae; genus Cherax; species Cherax quadricarinatus. The sequence goes on from NC_091381.1 coordinate 3,001,382, forward strand.
AGGGACAAAAGTTGTCACCTGAAAAGTCGCCCCACTGCGAAAACCAGTGAAATAAAGCGAGCTCTTTGATAGATTAATTAAACTGACGTGTTATAAGTAACGTTACCAAGCTCAAGTTTAGTTGCTATGCAAGTTTTTGTGCTTAATGTGACAATTGCGTATAAAAACTTTGCATGGCAACTGCTTTTCACTGGAAGAGTGGAAAGAGGGTTATGTGGGTAATAAGGAGGCGAATATTCACGTGACTTAGAGAACTACACTGTGTATTTCAGTGCATATTCACTGAGAACTTAATTTAATCCATGTTTTTTTTTTTTTGAGGTTATTCTTAAATGGTGGTGTCACAGTGAAATGAATAATTGCTCACACACTGAGTACCCGGGGTTCGATCTCCGGTACATACAGAAACGTTGGACATGTTTCCTACTGACCCTATTCACCTAGAAGTAAGTAGGTACCAGGGTGTTAGTCGACTATTGTGGGTGGTATCCTAGGGGGAAGGTAGTATACCATAGATAGGGCTGGGCTTCGAGATGAGCTGAGGTTAGATAACCGCTCTTAGACTGTAAAATTGATCTGTTAAAAATAAAAAAAAGGACATGTACGTAATCGGCTGAGAGAACCAATAAGCTGATAAATCAGACACATGTCCGATACAAAGAAGAATGTTGAAGATCAGAAGAAGCTTGAGATAATCACTCCGTCAGCCTGGAGTCGATGTAATTAATGGACTGATTACATCGACTCCAGGCTAAGAGACTGATTACCTCAAAGTAGTTCTGATCCTCACCATTCTTCTTTGTATAGGACTGATGAGGCCACTGTGTAATGAAACATTTCCTCAATAAAGATACCCAAGCGTTTCACATGTGCCTAATTGATAAAACTAAATAAAAAATACATCCTTCTGAGGCAGCGATCACAGTAGTGTCGTAAACCCCTCAATCCTTCACCACTCTTCAAGGAACTGGATCTGCCTTCTGTTTACTCATTATCAGTCGCTCGTGCCATTTCCCCAAGCAACTGAGGGTTTGACGCTGAGAAACGAATGTGATAATAAAGTATACCACAGGATGATTCTTGTGTAGTTCATTGGTTCTGTTTCTTGTGTGGTTCACTGGTTCTGTTTCTTGTGTGGGTTCACTGGTTCTGCTTCTTGTGTGGTTCACTGGTTCTGTTTCTTGTGTGGTTCACTGGTTTTGTTTCTTGTGTGGGTTCACTGGTTCTGTTTCTTGTGTGGGTTCACTGGTTCTGTTTCTTGTGTGGTTCACTGGTCCTGTTTCTTGTCTGGGCTCACTGGTTCTGTTTCTTGTGTGGTTCACTGGTTCTGTTTCTTGTGTGGTTCACTGGTTCTGCTTCTTGTGTGGTTCACTGGTTCTGTTTCTTGTGTGGGTTCACTGGTTTTGTTTCTTGTGTGGGTTCACTGGTTCTGTTTCTTGTGTGGTTCACTGGTCCTGTTTCTTGTCTGGGCTCACTGGTTCTGTTTCTTGTGTGGTTCACTGGTTCTGTTTCTTGTGTGGTTCACTGGTTCTGCTTCTTGTGTGGTTCACTGGTTCTGTTTCTTGTGTGGTTCACTGGTTTTGTTTCTTGTGTGGATTCACTGGTTCTGTTTCTTGTGTGGGTTCACTGGTTCTGTTTCTTGTGTGGGTTCACTGGTTCTGTTTCTTGTGTGGTTCACTGGTCCTGTTTCTTGTGTGTGGTTCACTGGTCCTGTTTCTTGTGTGGGTTCACTGGTTCTGTTTCGTGTGTGGGTTCACTGGTTCTGTTTCTTGTGTGGTTCACTGGTTCTGCTTCTTGTGTGGTTTACTGGTTCTGTTTCTTGTGTGGTTCACTGGTTTTGTTTCTTGTGTGGGTTCACTGGTTCTGTTTCTTGTGTGGTTCACTGGTTCTGTTTCTTGTGTGGGTTCACTGGTTCTGTTTCTTGTGTGGTTCGCTGGTTCTGTTTCTTGTGTGGGTTCACTGGTTTTGTTTCTTGTGTGGGTTCACTGGTTCTGTTTCTTGTGTGGTTCACTGGTTCTGTTTCTTGTGTGGGTTCACTGGTTCTGTTTCTTGTGTGGTTCGCTGGTTCTGTTTCTTGTGTGGGTTCACTGGTTTTGTTTCTTGTGTGGGTTCACTGGTTCTGTTTCTTGTGTGGTTCATTGGTCCTGTTTCTTGTGTGGGTTCACTGGTTCTGTTTCTTGTGTGGTTCACTGGTTCTGTTTCTTGTGTGGTTCACTGGTTTTGTTTCTTGTGTGGGTTCACTGGTTCTGTTTCTTGTGTGGTTCACTGGTTCTGTTTCTTGTGTGGTTCACTGGTTCTGCTTCTTGTGTGGTTCACTGGTTCTGTTTCTTGTGTGGTTCACTGGTTTTGTTTCTTGTGTGGGTTCACTGGTTCTATTTCTTGTGTGGTTCACTGGTTCTGCTTCTTGTGTGGTTCACTGGTTCTGTTTCTTGTGTGGTTCACTGGTTTTGTTTCTTGTGTGGGTTCACTGGTTCTGTTTCTTGTGTGGTTCACTGGTTCTGTTTCTTGTGTGGTTCACTGGTTCTGTTTCTTGTGTGGATTCACTGGTTCTGTTTCTTGTGTGGTTCACTGGTTCTGTTTCTTGTGTGGTTCACTGGTCCTGTTTCTTGTGTGGGTTCACTGGTCCTGTTTCTTGTGTGGGTTCACTGGTTCTGTTTCTTGTGTGGTTCGCTGGTTCTGTTTCTTGTGTGGTTCGCTGGTCCTGTTTCTTGTGTGGTTCACTGGTTCTGTTTCTTGTGTGGTTCACTGGTTCTGTTTGTGTAGTTCACTTCTGTTTGGGCCTGTTGGTGGGTACCGGGTTGAGGATGCTGTTCTGGGGAGCCGCACCCACTAACCTAACTTGCATTTCAATCCCTTGAAGGGAGACGAGACAGTTTGTACCCGTGAAAAGCATCGATTCAAGGAAACGGATCCAATCTTTTCTTCTTTGGATCAAAACCGATTTCCTCCCATTCGCGAATGGCTTACGATGTCTGTTTCTTTAATAATAATAATAATAATAATAATAATAATAATAATAATAATAATAATAATAATAATAAAAATTAAGGAGTACTCAGGAAGATGCTGAAACATCTCACACCAGCGTCCTTTTCTCTACTAGTTAGAACACAGAGTGTATAAAATGTACTATGGAACGGGTGGGGGGTTGAATCCATGGTCGTATTACCTCGATAACAAACCATAGAACGGGTGGGGTTTGAAACCATCCGTTCCGTAGATTGCTTACAATTGTTTTGTTACGATTTCGTGAGTCGTGTATAAAATGTGTTGTTCTGCGCTTGTAGCATCGCTTCCAAGTACTCCTTATAAGATATTTTACCAACACAGTAGATACAGAAAAGTTAGACACAGAGAGAAAAGACAGGCAGTGGAATGACACAGTTAGCCTAAATTTTTTTTTTATCACAATGACTCATTCCCACCAAGGCAGGGTGGCCAGAAAAAGAAAAAGTTTCACCATCATTTACTCCATCACTGTCTTGCCAGAAGGGTGCTTTACACTACAGTTTTTAAACTGCAACATTAACACCCCTCCTTCAGAGTGCAGGCACTGTACTTCCCATCTCCAGGACTCAAGTCCGGCCTGCTGGTTTCCCTGAACCCCTTCATAAATGTTACTTTGCTCACACTCCAACAGCACGTCAAGTATTAAAAACCATTTGTCTCCATTCACTCCTATCAAACACGCTCAAGCATGCCTGCTGGAAGTCCAAGCCCCTCGCACACAAAACCTCCTTTACCCCCTCTCTCCAACCTTTCCTAGGCCGACCCCTACCCCGCCTTCCTTCCACTACAGACTGATACACTCTTGAAGTCACTCTGTTTCGCTCCATTCTCTCTATATGTCCGAACCACCTCAACAACCCTTCCTCAGCCCTCTGGACAACAGTTTTGGTAATCCCGCACCTCCTCCTAACTTCCAAACTTCCAAATTCTCTGCATTATATTCACACCACACATTGCCCTCAGACATGAGAACTCCACTGCCTCCAGCCTTCTCCTCGCTGCAACATTCATCACCCATGCTTCACACCCATATAAGAGCGTTGGTAAAACTATACTCTCATACATTCCCCTTTTTGCCTCCAAGGACAAAGTTCTTTGTCTCCATAGACTCCTAAGTGCACCACTCACCCTTTTCCCCTCATCAGTTCTATGATTCACCTCATCTTTCTTAGAACCATCCGCTGACACGTCCACTCCCAAATATCTGAATACATTCACCTCCTCCATACTCTCTCCCTCCAATCTGATATCCAATCTTTCATCGACTAATCTTTTTGTTATTCTCATAACCTTACTATTTCCTGTATTCACTTTTAATTTTCTTCTTTTGCACACCCTATCAAATTCATCCACCAATCTCTGCAAGTTCTCTTCAGAATCTCCCAAGAGCACAGTGTCATCAGCAAAGAGCAACTGTGACAACTCCCACTTTATGTGTGATTCTTTATCTTTTAACTCGACGCCTTTTGCCAAGACCCTCGCATTTACTTCTCTTACAACCCCATCTATAAATATATTAAACAACCACGGTGACATCACACATCCTTGTCTAAGGCCTACTTTTACTGGGAAATAATTTCCCTCTTTCCTACATACTCTAACTTGAGCCTCACTATCCTCGTAAAAACTCTTAACTGCTTTCAGTAACCTACCTCCTACACCATACAACTGCAACATCGGCCACATTGCCCCCCTATCCACCCTGTCATACGCCTTTTCCAAATCCATAAATGCCACAAAGACCTCTTTAGCCTTATCTAAATACTGTTCACTTATATGTTTCACTGTAAACACCTGGTCCACACACCCCCTACCTTTCCTAAAGCCTACTTGTTCATCTGCTATCCTATTCTCCGTCTTACTCTTAATTCTTTCAATAATAACTCTACCATACACTATACCAGGTATACTCAACAGACTTACTCCCCTATAATTTTTGCACTCTCTTTTGTCCCCTTTGCCTTTATACAAAGGAACTATGCATGCTCTCTGCCAATCCCTAGGTACCTTACCCTCTTCCATACATTTATTAAATAATTGCACCAACCACTCCAAAACTATATCCCCACCTGCTTTTAACATTTCTATCTTTATCCCTGCAATCCCGGCTGCCTTACCCCCTTTCATTTTACCTACTGCCTCACGAACTTCCCCCACACTCACAACTGGCTCTTCCTCACTCCTACAAGATGTTATTCCTCCTTGCCCTATACACGAAATCACAGCTTCCCTATCTTCATCAACATTTAACAATTCCTCAAAATATTCCCTCCATCTTCCCAATACCTCTAACTCTCCATTTAATAACTCTCCTCTCCTATTTTTAACTGACAAATCCATTTGTTCTCTAGGCTTCCTTAACTTGTTAATCTCACTCCAAAACTTTTTCTTATTTTCAACAAAATTTGTTGATAACATCTCACCCACTCTCTCATTTGCTCTCTTTTTACACTGCTTCACCACTCTCTTAACCTCTCTCTTTTTCTCCATATACTCTTCCCTCCTTGCATCACTTCTACTTTGTAAAAACTTCTCATATGCTAACTTTTTCTCCCTTACTACTCTCTTTACATCATCATTCCACCAATAACTCCTCTTCCCTCCCGCACCCACTTTCCTGCAACCACAAACTTCTGCTGAACACTCTAACACTACATTTTTAAACCTACCCCATACCTCTTCGACCCCATTGCCTATGCTCTCATTAGCCCATCTATCCTCCAATAGCTGTTTATATCTTACCCTAACTGCCTCCTCTTTTAGTTTATAAACCTTCACCTCTCTCTTCCCTGATGCTTCTATTCTCCTTGTATCCCATCTACCTTTTACTCTCAGTGTAGCTACAACTAGAAAGTGATCTGATATATCTGTGGCCCCTCTATAAACATGTACATCCTGAAGTCTACTCAACAGTCTTTTATCTACCAATACATAATCCAACAAACTACTGTCATTTCGCCCTACATCATATCTTGTATACTTATTTATCCTCTTTTTCTTAAAATATGTATTACCTATAACTAAACCCCTTTCTATACAAAGTTCAATCAAAGGGCTCCCATTATCATTTACACCTGGCACCCTATCCTAAAATCCCTCAGAAATCAACGTCTCGACGGACAGGTACAGCGTGAGCATTTTCTATGACCCAGCTGTCAGATGACGTAGACGCATGTGCAACATCTGAATACTTTTACAAGATATCCAGATGTTGTACATGTGTCTCATTCATCATTTTGTCGGTACTGTATACTACACATGTACGACCTAGATGGGTGTCACCGACCGGATGAGACTTCAGAAAGCCCCATCCGGTCGCCTTCCACTTTTCAACGGTGGTTCACTGCACCTAGGGAAGGGCTTATGCTACTTTTGGCGTGTAAAGATGCCCTGTTATCAGTGTCGTAGAATCCCTTCTAATTTTCTTGGAATGGGCCCGAAAAGCTTCAAAAAGCCCCTTCTGCCCGGCTTCAAGCATTCAAAAAAAGATGTTTCCGGATTTGTTGAGGACGAAGAGTGAAATTGAAGTGAGTTAATGTATATTTGATAATTTAATGTATGAAGCAGAATGATTTTTTCTCGCTAACTCACGAAAAAATTAACATATAATACCTCTCTTGGACGGCTTCAGTCATTAATTCAGGATTTAGTGACTGAAATATTTTACAGACAGCATAGGAGCTAATTTGTAACTAGAGTAAAGCTGTCAACGAAACCCTGGAATCAGTTGAATCAGAAGTAGCAGCAACAACAACAGCTACAGTAGCATCAGCAACAACAACAGTAGCAATAACAACAACAACATCAAAAGCAACAGCAGCAGAAGCAGCAGCAGTAACGGGAGCAGCAGCAGCCGTGGGAAGGTGGCCTGGTGACCTAACCTTCGCTCACAACACTTCAAGCTTCTCCAGACAGTTCCTGATGATAAGTCTCGCCTACCTGCTGATTCAGGCAAGGCTACCTATATGATTTTCACTTTATTTGTTGCATTTCATCGTTCTCCTCTCTCTCTCAGCATATGTTTTGAACAGATAGAACACTCTATTACACTAGTTTCAGGTGCCAAGGAAATTAATAGAATTTCAAAATACTACTGGTAAATGAAGAATCTTTCTTGGCACCTTGTTTGTCCTTACCTGAGTGCCATTTTTTTTTTTCGTTCCACTTACAAGCTGTGCTGTTTGTGCTTGTGTGTTCTCTCGAGACTCTCTGGAAGACACTTGTTATGAAGCTTCACAAACTGCCTGGCATTACATTCTGTTCCCCCCACCAGGTGTTTTGCATAATTAATCACCCGTTAGAGATCTTGCGATTGCTCGCTTGCACGCACACACGTACGCACACACACACACACACACACACACACACACACACACACACACACACACACACACACACACACACACACACACACACACACACACACACCTGGAATTTAAAAACTCAGACGAGTCATAAGAATATTGGGAAGTATTTCTCCTGCCTTATAGTTGTCAGGAAGTGGAACAATCTGAGTAGTCATGAGTAGTCAGGAAGTGGAATAGCCTAGCAGTAATATAATAGTGCAGGAACCATACATAGCTTTAAGATGAGGTATGATAAAGCTAATGGAGCAGGGAGAGAGGGGACCTAGTAACACTCAGTGAAGAGGCGGGGCCAGGAGCTGAGTCTCGACCCCTCCAACCACAATTAGACGAGTACACACACACACACACTTTTTTTTTTTTGGAATTAGATCAACGGGAATATTATAACTTAATGCATTCAATATATTCAACATTTTCGACTAGAATAAAACTGAATTAAGAACAAAAACAGAATTTATTTATCACTTCTCATGTATGGAGAATAGTTGTGTCCATAAACATATTCCAGTTCCTTTGCAGTTATAAATAATCAATGTAACTTTTCTGGGAATCTTCTACATATCGAAGAGAGTAAATAAAAGAAGAGCTTCATCGACACCATGCCTAATCCTTCTAGGGTAGGGTAGGTGCCTGAGCCAGAGCTTACAGCTCACAAGACTGTCATTCCCATTAGCCCCCTTGGGGCGGGGATGGCAGACCAGAGAGGCCTAGCTTGTGGCTAGGCCTGGGGACAGTTGGTCCCAAAGATGAGGAGGTACTTGTGCCTCCTCCCATGGGAGACTTAGGTCTCAGACACTCCCTAAAGAGGGAGCCAAGGCCGGGCCACCACTTGGAAAAGCCCCGGGCCGGGAGAATACCGGCTAATCTTTAATAATAATAAATAATAAGAAGAGCTTTAGGGAAGGTTTTTCCCTGAAAAAACGTTATTCAAAACACCACTTCATCATATCTTTTACTCAGATCATGAATGAGAGTTATTCATGAGCTCAAAACTAAGACTTGTATGAGAAAATCTAATGACTTAGTTGATATTTTCTGCTCCTAGAAAGTTAAAATCTAGTAACTTTAAAGCTATGTATGTTATAAAGTTAGATAACAGCGACTAACATGCCCAAGTTTATGTTTAATGTAACTCCAACATATACCTGGAGAGGGTTGTACCTGGAGAGAATTTCGGGGGGAAACGCCCCCGCGGCCTGGTCTGTGACTGGCTTGTAATGTTTACTGTTTTTTTCGATGTTACGAAGATTGAATATCAGGTCAAATTTACAAAGTGGTTTTGTGCAGTTTATTTTTTCTAGTCTCTGTTTATTAAAGTGAACAGTTGACATGAGGGTCACCCCTTGATACGTCTTGCAATTGCAATGAGACTTTGAAAAGTTTGTATTCGCTAGTTCATTTATCAACTGTTCTAAGTGAAAATTTTGCCTGCATCGTTTCCCTCATTGTGAATTATCGTAGTTGAAATAATAATTTGGTTTTAGTCAGGCCTGGTCTCAGACCGGGCCGCGAGGGCGTTGACCCCCGAAACCTACTCTAGGTAAATTCCAGGTAAACCCCTTTAAGAGTCTTCCCTACACATTTTAGAACTCGATCCAACTGACGTGCTGCCATTAATAGTGAAGATAAGACGTATGTTGCAAACGATGTTTTTATTATGGTAACGTTTTATTCTGTACAGAGCGAAATGTCGTGTGTGTTTCATCTTGACTCAGCCACTGTGTCACCAGTGTTTCTGTCAAGATGGCCAAGATGACAGTCAGAAGGAGTTCTGAAGTCTATGAATTCATTTATAATCCAATACAAATTATTTATTTAACTGAACATTAATTATTACTTACCCTATTTTCACCTGCAATGTTGATATTATACGTTTAGAAATACAACGACTCACAATCATCAGCTTGGAATACCGTTTGTATTTTCAGCTAATTTAAACTAATAATATTTAATGCTTATGACTGCTCATGCGCGTCTTAGATGATTGCAACAGAATGCTGTTTCTTTGTACCATTCAGCATTACATCGTTGAAAGTAACGTTTAATTGAATTTGCAATAGATGTTGCGTCTTTCAAGCATGTTTCTCACTTGTATTCTCTCTCATCCTGGCATGTTATTTTTTTTTTTACTTTTGTCTACCTACCAGACAATATTTCTCACTCGTAATAGTTGTTATCCATTGATACTGTTTCTGAGTTTTATTGATTGTCTTCTTAACATGTGCCTTTTCTCGTTTTTGTCTTTCAGTTATGTTGTTTTCTCCCTGTCATTATCTGTCTTCTTAGCGTATTTCTCACTTTCAGAGTCGCATTTATTATTACTGGTACCAGAGCATTGTTTATTCACCACTACGTGCCTTTTAATGGGAAACTGCAATATGATGACAAGTATAAAAAAGAATCACAGAAAGATGTTAATTTTTTAAATATCAATACATTTCTTGCAGTGTTACGGTAAGTTCTCTCAAAACAACTCCGACGATATAATCAAATATTTAAAACCGTATTTGGAAATTCCGTCAACGGGGACAAGACTCGCTTAAAACATGAAGTAACTATCAATTTTCCCATCTCTGCAAAAATCTTGACAGGTTATTAACAAATATGATTTTTTAGACGATGGCTTTAAGACGAAAAGAGTTTCCTCTATAAATAGATATAATCACGCGGGGCCAACACATGTCTGTACAAAATAAATTACGATGTTTGAAATACACAAACATAATTGTCTTTTACCCCTGAGCGTATCAGCAGGAGTGACGGTGGTGTATTTATACACCTAGAAAGGAGTGGCAGGAAAAGGAATGTTGGAAGCTTGTTTATGGTTAGGGAATTCTGAGCGACGAAAGAGGATAATTATTTCTTAGGAGATTTTTTTTTTAATCTTTGTTTCTACAAGTACATGTACAAGGTATACAGACCATAGCTGACATCAATGACATACTACTATACAGAAAGCCGCTTGTTATGCTGAGCATTTCCCGCAAATTAGGTCAGTTTTGTCCCTGGATGCGACCCACACCAGTCGACTAACAAACAAAAATCCATTATACTGATGGGTGAACGGGGACAGCAGGTGTCTTATGGAAACACGTCCTAACGTTTTCCAGCCATACCGGAGATCTGAACTCCGGACCTCAGTGTGTGAACTGAGTGGGCTATGGGTCACCCATACTAACTTGAAAGATGATGTAGAAGGTGCAGCTGTAAAGTTTGAAGTGCCTGGTGTAAGTGAAGATACAGAATCTTTAACAGAATTGCTCTTGAAAAGAGGCTTGGTCAAATCAAAACAAGTTGCGAGTAGAGAAATGTAAACAAGAAAAGCTATGTATGAATTTTGCAGCGAAAGTTGCTCATACACAAATAACCCGCACGTAAGCTTCTCTCTTTTATGTGCGGGTTATTTGTGTATCGTTCCAGTCACGGTATTGTGCCTTTTTTGTTATTTAAAGTTGCTCATCTATATGCCAGTGGAGAAAACGTTATGGTCTTTTGCCTGTACGGTTTTAGAGTAGCTACTAATATATACCACATTTTCCGGCATATAAGGCGCACGACAGAAGAATCATAACGGTAAATCCTCTTACTTTACACTAAAGAGTAACCCAAACCTTAACCTTGACCCTGACCTTGAGTACATAAGGCGCAGAGTAATTTTCCAAAACATTTTGTGTGGTAAAAAGGCTCGCCTTATATGACGAAAAATACGGTACGTATGGGTATAAAAAGTACCACAGTGAAAATAGAGAAAAAGCACTTGATCACCTTCATGTGCTTGAACACTAAACTTCAGACGAGTAGGAAGAATAGGCAAGATGTGCTACCTAAGCCGGTGCGGGGACACCTAGTCTACAATTTCAATAATAAAAATTGCAAATAAATCAAACCTCTAAATATATTAAAATTATATACAAGCAGTAAGGTGCATAGTTAACTCAAAATAAACATTTCAGGCAATATCCCCCCCCCCCAAAAAAAGAAAGTAATATCAGTGTAGTGGGCTCTCCTGTTGACTCAATGAATGTGACTTAAGAAATCTTATCTCCAACACATACTTCTGTCGAGAATATGTATAAGAGGGAAAGGTTGAGTAACAGGAGAATACTGTCATAAGTATGAAAGTTTCTTTAGTGTGTCGAGGCTGGTGATGATGTATGGTGTCGGTTTAAAAATGCTGCGGAATAGTGTTAAGAGGTCCACAGGCGTGGGAGGAATGAAAAATAATTCGTGGAGTTATAAAGTGAAGAGGTTAGAGAAAAACGAAAGAGAAAATTGAAAACAGTGGCGCTAAATGGGTTTCAGTTGCTGCGTGATTCCAGAGATGTCTCCACCATATAACCCAAGCTCAATTCTCTCTTTACCTCAACCCAGGTAACTGTACCTCAACCCAGGCAACTGTACCTCAACCCAGGTAACTGAACCTCAACCCAGGTAACTGAACCTCAACCCAGGCAACTGAACCTCAACCCAGGCAACTGTACCTCAACCCAGGCAACTGTATCTCAACGCAGGCAATTGTACCTCAATCCAGGCAACTGTACCTCAACCCAGGCAACTGTACCTCAACCCAGGTAACTGTACCTCAACCCAGTTAACTGTACCTCAACCCAGGCAACTGTATCTCAACGCAGGCAATTGTACCACAACCCAGGCAACTGTACCTCAACCCAGGCAAGTGTACCTCAACCCAGGTAGCTGTACCTCAACCCAGTTAACTGTACCTCAACCCAGGCAACTGCATCTCAACGCAGGCAATTGTACCTCAACCCAGGCAACTGTACCTCAACCCAGGCAACTGTACCTCAACCCAGGCAACTGAACCTAAACCCAGGAAACTGTACCACAACCCAGGCAACTGTACCTCAACCCAGGCAACTGTACCTCCACCTAGGCAACTGTACCTCAACCCAGGCAACTGTACCTCAACCCAGGCAACTGTACCTCAACGCAGGCAACTGTACCTCAACCCAGGTAACTGTACCTCAACCCAGGTAACTGTACCTCAACCCAGGTAACTGTACCTCAACCCAGGCAACTGTACCTCAAGCCAGGTAACTGTACCTCAACCCAGGAAACTGTACCTCAACCCAGGTAACTGTACCTCAACCCAGGCAACTGTATCTCAATCTAGGCAACTGTACCTCAACCCAGGCAACTGTACCTCAATCCAGGCAAGTGTACCTCAACCCAGGCAACTGTACCTCAATCCAGATAACTGTGCCTCAACCCAGGCAACTGTACCTCAATCCAGGCAAATGTACCTCAACCCAGGCAACTGTACCTCAATCCAGATAACTGTGCCTCAACCCAGGTAACTGTTCCTCCACCCAGGCAACTGTACCTCAACCCAGGCAACTGTACCTCAACCCAGGCAACTGTACCTCAACCCAGGCAACTGTACCTCAACCCAGGCAACTGTACCTCAACCCAGGTAATTGTACCTCATCCCAGGAAAGTGAACCTCAACCCAGCCAACTGTACCTCAACCCAGGCAACTGTACCTCAACCCAGGCAACTGTACCTCAACCCAGGTAACTGTTCGTCCACCCAGGCAACTGTACCTCAACCCAGGCAACTGTACCTCAACCCAGGCAACTGTACCTCAACCCAGGCAACTGTACCTCAACCCAGGCAACTGTACCTCAACCCAGGTAATTGTACCTCATCCCAGGAAAGTGAACCTCAACCCAGCCAACTGTACCTCAACCCAGGCAACTGTACCTCAACCCAGGCAACTGTACCTCAACCCAGGTAACTGTACCTCATCCCAGGAAAGTGAACCTCAACCCAGCCAACTGTACCTCAACCCAGGCAACTGTACCTCAACGTAGACTACTGTACCTCAGTCCAGGCAACTGTTCCTCAACTATGGCAACTGTACCTCAACCCAAGCAGCTGTACCTCAACCCAGGCAACTGTACCTCAACCTAGGCAACTGTACCTCAACCCAGGCAACTGAACCTCAACCCATGCAACTGTACCTCAACCCAGCTATCTGTACCTCAACCCAGGCAACTGTACCTCAACCCAGGCAACTGTACCTCATCCCAGGCAACTGTACCTCAACCCAGGCAACTGTACCTCAACCCATGCAGCTGTACCTCAACCCAAGGAACTGTACCTAAACCCAGGCAGCTGTACCTCAACCCAGGCAACTGTACGTCAACCCAGGCAACTGTACCTAAACCCAGGCAACTGTACCTCAACCCAGGCAACTGTACCTCAACCCAGGCAAATATACCTCAACCCAGGCAACTGTACATCAACCCAGTCAACTGTACCTCAACCCAGGCAACTGTACCTCAACCCAGGCAACTGTACGTCAACCCAGGCAACTGTTCGGAAATGTTTTCCCACACCATGATTTCCCTAGGAAATTTGACTGTCTTCTTCAGACATTGTGGCATAAATTCCTCACTTGACCGCCTTCATATAGTCAACACACTGTTGTCCAGCACTGAAATGCTTGATTCATCAGAAAACACTACCGGCTTCTATCACCTTCTACTGTGCTAAGTAACAGGAAATCTACCTGCATGATGTTTTTGTTGTTAAGAGGCAAACGCATTATTTTTCTGTCTAATTTCGGTGTTTTCCTTTTTCTACCACATCTTCCCAGCGTTTTTGAGTTTAAATCTTGATCACAATTCAATTTATTCTTAATTTTACTGATTTGTAACAATATGTTTTTTCGCTATTTCTTTTTGTTTGACTGTATTATCACTTAATAAACCTCTTACCTGTTCCGCTATTTTTTCCCATTCCTGCTGTCTTTCTTACTATTAAACTGCAAGAAAAAACAAAAGACACTTTAAGTAACGAGACCGGGCACAGAAAATACACACTCATGGAATTGTAACAGTCAATAAGAAGACGACCTTCGTGTGGCAAACCAGGACAGAAACTCAGACGTCTCAGAATGAACACTATGCTGCCCATCTATTTCTGTGTTCCCATCCATTATTCTTTCAAAGTGCCTTCAAATACTTCTAAAGTTAATTTTAAATAGTTGCCCTATACTAATGTATCAAAATAAGTCCATTAGCAGTCGATGAAAATGGGTTAATTGACCCTGAAAAATACCAAATTTTCAAAAGATCCATAATAATTATGCCAGTACAGTATTTAAGTAAGTTAGACACAGGTACACACAAGAACAATTATCATATATTGTGTAAATTACATAGGATAATCCCCCAAAAATGTCGACAAAGTAGCTTATTTCCATTGGGGTCTTTGAGTTATATATATTGTACCAGAGATCATAGGAAATTTTCCATCAAATTCCTGGTCAGAGAGTGGATTCAACTTTCTGCCTTTTTATTAGTTTTATCGCCGGATTTAGTTATATGTATTGTACCAAAGATTTCTTAGACTTTTTGTCAATCATGTTTAATAATTCTCAACACGCGTTGCCAATGAATTACCCCTCTGGTGCAACGCACTAAAAGGAGTCATTGAATACACAGCGTCGCTTCAATAATATCCTCATTTACGTAAAGTTTTGCCTTCGTTGAACCTGGGGCGGAGAGGACGGAGCGTGAGAAAGTAAACAGACACAATATGTCAGGGAGGAGGACATCAATTCTGGCAACGGCGAGGGACTTCAAGCAACGGAAGGGGTGCTGCTTGCATAAACGGGATATTTTCTTAACGGAGGTTCGACTCTTACAGTTGGGCTGCGCTATCTGTAACATGAGGATACTGCCTGCATAAACGGGACGCTTCCTGTAACTGAGGTTCGCTTTATAGAGAAGGGATGTGCACTCTTTGTTACGTGGGGATGCTGTCTGCAACGAGGGTGAGCTGTCGATTACGTTGGATGCCACTATTCGGCGTTATCTGTAATGGAAGCACTCTGGACTGTGAGTAACACACGGAACGGATGCTATCTGCAACGGGGAGATGTTGCCTGCAACACGAGGACTCTGGCTGCAACGGGGAGGCGTTTCTTGCAAAAGTTGGACGTATCCAGCAACGAAGGACTTTCTCTAAACATCAGCGACAACCACGTGATAATTTATATAACGAGTCAGAGGCAGGAAGCAACAGTAACTGACAGGTACAAGAGAAAAGCTAAGACTGTGGAAGCAGCAAGTAATCTGGGACAAAAACGTGAACATGGCAATACAGAAAGCAGAAGGTAGACGTTGGTAAAAGCGGATGAGTTGGGAATAAATACATTGGTAACAGAGGAGCCTTTTAATATAACGTTTTGCGGAACTTTGTATTAAATGGATTCTTTACAACTAGTGTTTATATTCCCACTGATAGCAGTGACGATTATTATTATTATTATTATTATTATTATTATTCACAGGGAATTACAAAATTCTTAGGGATCTTACAGAACTTAAGGAATTGGAGATAATTATATTCGATCCAAATATTTCTTTCTTTGGATGGAGCGACAAACTGAAGCAGCAGCAATTGTACGAAACAAAAACGAAATTGTGTACTGGAGAGATAAACCAGTGAGGATGTTTGTGTTCGCTGGAGACCACAGTGTGTGCTCCTCTCCCTGCCCTACTATTGCAGCTACCACCCGGTAGCAGCTATTAGACATGAAGAAGCTTCCTGTGAGGGCGAAACGTTAGTTAACTATAGTTTCCAGTTACAGGGGAACCTCGGTGTTCGAACGTGACGGAGTCCGAATAATTTGGTTCAGAAAAAAAAATTGAGTCCGAACACGCTGACTTGTTCAAAATTCAGTTGTAAAGAACTTTACACTAAAGCCCTGTTTCAGCAGTGCTTGGAAGTGATCTGTGACACTGAAATAACTCTCGGAGACTTTTAGAAGAGTCAGTTCAACATCTTCCAGTGTCTGAGGCTATTAGCTAAACCCTGGGAAATGCTGTTTCGGACATCGAACTTTCGCAGTTCGAACACCACCTAGGAGCCGGGGTTCCACTGAATTGCTTTTGTATCATCCAAAAAATCCTCAGTATTCTGATACCTTCTCCTGTTACTGTTTTGAAAGTGGCGCACCTACCTAATATGAGACAGTATTCTTACAGCAGGACTATAGTTTCTTCTTGTATTCTGAAGTTCTTGGACGTCGTAATAAGGTTCATAATAATATTTATTTGTAGTGCTAGGCCCGTATGGGCCGTTTAGAGAAAATTGTGGAGGCTCGATCCTCAGTCAGCTAAGGGTTCGACACACTACCTAGATGCATTCACGTAGCCACAGCAATAAGAGTGATGCCGCCATTTCAGTTGATAAAATACTTTCCTCAGGTATAATTTGTTTCTTGGAAGTTTAATGTCCAGGATATCGTCGAGAGAAATCCCCAGACTATAACCTGCTCTAAGAATAAAGCAGAGTAACAACTACAATGACAGCAGCGTTAACAGGAGCGCAGCAAAAAACAGAGATGAAAAAAAAGGTTCTGGGCGATGGATCATTGAGCATCGTGGGAACTTGAGGCAGAGAACCGACGTTCCCTCATACTACAAATGTCATTTAATAAGTTAATGACACACTCTGCTCTACTCTTTATGTTACCTGCCGTAAAAATACGTCTTCTAGCATCTGTATACATTTGTTACCGTATGGGCTTTAATTGTGGGGTCAGTGTGTAGTGAGGTCATACACAGATCATTATACGGTAGTACTTGACTCTACAGGATTCACCAAGTCTGGCTCGAATCATGCCTTCAGGGTTACAGGATAAGAAGGAATGTTTCTCGTTCTGACTTCTCACTGCACCACTCACCAGTAAAACCCAGAGGCCCGTGAAGAATGTTTCTCAATATATTATACCTACTGTTGGTCAGGAAATACATAGAAAAACATTTAACAAAGCTTAAATATAAGTATGACAGCGTCGATGAGGCTTGGAATGAGTAAACCAGGTCATGGCTAATTAAGAAACAGGACCATGAGATGAGACGCGAATCCCTCAACTACAAAGAATTGAGGACACATATGCGCACGCATGCTCAGAATACAAGAGAACCTATGGTTTAAGTACAGGGGCATGGAAGACAGAGCAAGAAATAAAGAGGGAATGAGAAGAGTACAGAATGTGACTAGCAATAGTAGAAGGAGCAAAATCCGGGCCGAGCTCCAGAAGATCTTGAGGGAAAGAGAGAGAGAGACTCTAGGAAGTGAACTAGTGCAGGCAAGATCATGGACTACACGATATTCAGAAGTAATGATGAATAAACAGAGACTGAAGACAGAAAAACAGAAGTGACGATGTGTTTATCTGACTTAAATCATTCACAAGTCACTGTAACGAAAAGGAAAGAAGACCGGAATATATATGAAAGGAGGCGGGAGAAGAAGGGAGAGGTAGTGGTTGCAGTAGTAGTAGTAGTAGTGGTAGTAGTAGTAGTAGCAGTAGTAGTAGTAGTAGTAGTGGTAGTGATAGAAGTATTAGTAGCAGCAGCAGCAATAGTAGTAGTAGTGGTGGTCGTAGTAGTAGTTGTTGTAGTAGTAGCAATAATAGTTGTAGTAGTAGCATTAGTTATAGCAGCAATAGTAGTAGTAGAAGTTGCAGCAGTAGCAGTAATCGTAGGAGTAGAAGCAGCAGTAGTAGTAACAGAAGCAGCAGCAACAGTAGTAGTTGTAGTAGAAGTAGCAGTATTGAAAGAGGAAGTAGTGGTAGAAGTAGTCGTACTACAGCAGTGGGAGACGTACAAGAAGACAGAAACATTTTAAGTGAAAAACTAGGGGACAGATTTTGACAGGTAGTGTGGTAATAATGAATCAGTGATAGTAATAGTAGTAAAGAGAGAGGTCGGTTCCTCCAAAATATTGGAAGGGACAAGAGTTGGAAAGGAAGTAGACGCAGGCAGCATCATTGGCAGGAGGAAAATGAGCTAAATTGCTACGAAGGGTGTTAGTGTGGCGAAAAGTAAATCTGATATCTAATGGACGCAGGGGATTGCTGAGATTTAAAAACAAATGGAAATGTAGGAAGGCAAAGAACAGGAGATTTCACGGGAGAAGGTATTCTGGGAGAGAAGAAAGTCCATTTAGCATGAGAGTAGACAGAGTTTGTGAAATCAGGAGGATAGCCAAGGCGAGAAAACGATCTACGAAGAGTGGAAATTTCTGAGTCGAGAAATTGAAGTTTAAGGAAGCGGATGACAAGGAGAGAGAAACAAGATCATTTTTAAGAAACGAAGCCAATAAAGATGCCCTAAGTGCATGTACTTGTGTCCTTTCATCCTTATTGCCAGCATCATTATACGTTTTATTTCAAGAACGCTTTTCTTGTCAAAAGTAGCATGTTAAGAAAAATAATAAATGTACATGCCACTGTCTACTGGCCTGTGATAAACGACAGGCTTTTCTTATATTCGTTTATCGCAATTCTCTGCGCAGTGACTGGGACATTCAGTACTTTTCTTACCATGTTTCCTGATGAAAGTGTCCTTGTTTCTCTCTTCGTGTCTTCCGCATCAGTGACACTCAGTCCTCGACTCATATGCTTCCACTCTTCGATGCTCGTTCTTTCGCCTTGGCTAAACTTCAGATTTCTTAAACTCTGTCTTCTCTCATGCCAAGCGAACTTTTGTCTCTTCCAGAATCTCTTCTCCCGTGAAATCTCTTGTTCTTCGCCTTCCCTACATTTCCAGTTTCCTAAATCTTAACAACATTCTCCGTTTTAGGCATCAAACTTACTTTTCACACACACACACACACACACACACACACACACACACACACACACATATATATATACATTCCATCTGGCGGGTATTTCGTTGAGGAAAGAAATCAGCTGACGAAATTAACTAAGCTAGTGGATACTAAGCCACGTGTACATAGCAACAGCAAGCCACTAGGTGCTAAACCACGTGTACATACCACCGATAAGCCAGTCTGTGCCTATTAATGCATATTTACACGCGGTACGCCAGTGGTTACCTAAGCACTAAGCTGGTCATTAACTGACAAAGACTGGCTTCTACAAACACTTTAGAAACAACCACAATACTTTCAAAACGCGTGTGTATGTACTCACCTAATTGTGGTTGCATGGGTCGAGACTCAGCTCCTGGCCCTGTGTGTGTGTGTGTATGTGTGTGTGTATGTGTGTGTGTGTGTGTATGTGTGTATGTGTGTGTGTGTGTGTGTGTGTGTGTGTGTGTGTGTGTGTGTGTGTGTGTGTGTGTGTGTGTGTGTGTGTGTGTGTACTCACCTAGTTGAGGTTGCACGGGTCGAGTCCAAACTCCTGGCCCCGCCTCTTCACTGGTCGCTACTAGGTCACTCTCCCTGAACCGTGAGCTTTAGCATACCTCTGCTTAAAGCTATGTATGGATCCTGCCTCCATTACATCGCTTCCCAAACTATTCCACTTCCTGACAACTCTGTGGCTGAAGAAATACTTCCTAACATCCCTGTGATTCATCTGCGTCTTCAACTTCCAACTGTGTCCCCTTGTTGCTGTGTCCCATCTCTGGAACATCCTGTCTTTGTCCACCATGTCAATTTCTCTCAGTATTTTGTATGTCGTTATCATGTCCCCCCTGTCTCTCCTGTCCTCCAGTGTCGTCAGGTTGATTTCCCTTAACCTGTGTGTGTGTGTGTGTGTGTGTGTGTGTGTGTGTGTGTGTGTGTGTGTGTGTGTGTGTGTGTGTGTGTGTGTGTGTGTGTGTGTGTGTGTGTGTGTGTGTGTGTGTGTGTGTGTGTGCACGTTTCACCTATTTGTGGTTGCAAGGGTCGAGTCATAGCTCCTGGCCCCGCCTCTTCGCTAATCGTTACTGGGTCCACATTCTCCATGCTACATGAGCTTTGTCGTATCTCGTCTTAAAGCTATGTATAGATCCTGCCTCCACTACATCACTCTCCAGATTATGCCACTTCGTGACAACTATAACATGCCCCTTAGCTCCGGGACTAGTCTTGTTGCAAAACTTTGCACTTTTTCGAATTTCTTAACGTTCAGGTATGGGTCCCACACTGCGTGCGTGTGTGAGTGTGTGTGTATGTGTATGTGTGTGTGTGTGTACTCGCCTAGTTGTGCTCACCTCTTTGTGGTTACAGGGGTCGTGTCACAGCTCCTGGTCCCGTCTCTTCTCTGGCCGCCACTAGGTCACTCTTCCTGCTCCATGAGCTTTATCATACCTCTTCTTAAAGCTATGCATGGATTCTGCCTCCACTGCATCACTTCCCAGAATGTTCCACTTTCTGACAGCTCTGTGATTGAAGAAATGCTTGCTAACATCCCTGTGATTCATCTGAGTCTTCAACTTCCAACTGTAACCCCTTATTGCTGTGTCCCATCTCTGGAACATCCTGTCTCTATCCACCTTGTCAATTTTCATCATTATTTTATATATCGTTGTCATTTCCCCCTAACTCTCCTGTCATCCAGTGTCGTCAGGTCGATTTCCCTTAACCTCTCCTCGTAGGACATATCCCTTAGATCCGGGACCAGTCTTGTTGCCATCCTTAGTACTTTCTCTAATTTCATTACGTGCTTGGCTAGGTGTGGGTTCCAAACTGGTTCTGCATACTCTAATATAAGCCTAACGTACACGGTGTACAGGGTCCTGAAGGATTCCTTATCGAGATGTCGAAATGCTGTTCTGAGGTTTGCTAGGCGCCCATATGCTGCAGCAGTTATTTGTGTGTGTGTGTGTGTGTGTTTTCGTGTAATTGACTATGTGCGGGAATATACGTGTATGTGTCTCTTTCTGTATGTGCTCGTATTACTGAGCATACGCGGCGCGTGTACACATGTGGTAAAATGCGTCTGTAGGTGTGAGCAGACCCCCACACAGGATAAGACAGACCCCCACACAGGATAAGACAGACCCCCACACAGGAGAGGACAGACCCCCACACAGGAGAGGACAGACCCCCACACAGGATAAGACAGACCCCCACACAGGAGAGGACAGACCCCCACACAGGAGAGGACAGACCCCCACACAGGAGAGGACAGACCCCCACACAGGAGAGGACAGACCCCCACACAGGATAAGACAGACCCCCACACAGGAGAGGACAGACCCCCACACAGGATATGACAGACCCCCACACAGGAGAGGACAGACCCCCACACAGTAGAGGACAGACCCCCCACACAGGAGAAGACAGACCCCCACACAGGAGAGGACAGACCCCCACACAGGAGAGGACAGACCCCGACACAGGAGAAGACAGACCCCCACACAGGAGAGGAAAGACCCCCACACAGGAGAGGACAGACCCCCACACAGGAGAGGACAGACCCCCACACAGTAGAGGACAGACCCCCACACAGGATAAGACAGACCCCCACACAGGAGAGGACAGACCCCCACACAGGAGAGGACAGACCCCGACACAGGAGAAGACAGACCCCCACACAGTAGAGGACAGACCCCCCACACAGGATAAGACAGACCCCCACACAGTAGAGGACAGACCCCGACACAGGTGAGGGCAGCAAGGGGAGGGGGCAGGAACACACAACACAAGCACCGCTGCTGCGGACATTTACACACACTAACTGCTGGGAGCCACTCCATTACCTGACAAGAATAAAGAGTGTTAATATTTCCTGCAGGATGTTGCACAACCCATAAAGTCTTGATAAGAAGGCGCTAGTGCAACGCATTTGCATAATTATTATTATCAAAATATTTTTGCGCGATTTATTCTAGCAGTGCTTCTCTCGTTGCTGTCCTCCGCTTACCTGGATCAAATTCGAGTGCCTCCCACTTCTCTACAAGCCTTTTGGGTTTAGTGCTTCTCCAGGGAAATCTTAATTAGTTACATTTCACATTTCATGTTGCCGAATAAGTAAAATAAATTTTTATTAAGGAAGGTGAGAAGAAACAAGTCTTGTTGCAAAACGTGTTTTTTTATTAACCAAGTTTTACTAATGAAATTAAAGCGTTTTTCAGCGTTTTTTTCTATCATTAAGACAGTACATCATTTGCATCCATTTCGAGTGATATACATTACTAACTAGTTGTTGAGCAAGACATGTATAATACCAGTTTAGAGGTGGAGTTGCGATAAATAAACACATAAGCAGTATAATGTGATCCTTTATTTACAACGCTTCGCCCACACAGTGGGCTTTATCAAGTCATAAGCAGGTCTACCTGGGTGAAAGGTACGTCAGTATTTATATGATGGAGACAGGTGGAGATGTTGGGTCGGAAGGTTTCCAGGTGGAGTTGTGTTTGGTTGGTTAAACGTTCCTGTCACCTGGATTACCAGTGTCTGAATCTCTTGCCTTGTGGTCCAGTTGTGTTTGGTTGGTTAAACGTTCCTGTCACCTGGATTACCAGTGCCTGAATCTCTTGCCTTGTGCTCCAGTTGAAACACAACACTGATATCTCTGTAACTATGTGCAAGATGTATCATTTAATTCAATTAGAGGATGGGAAGGGAATATATTCTGTATTAACATATTAAACATTACGGTATTAAATGTTTACTGTATTAACATTGAACCAAATTAAATACAACCACATAAAACACTTGCATATTAAACATTGGTATTGTGATAAAGAAAAACGAGCATATCAAAGGCTTTTACAATAATAAAATGACGTAGGGAAGGCACAGAATGTTGAGAGAAAAACAGGTTGCACGTGTTGTGACGAAGTGCTGAAGGAGAGCCAGTGAAACAATGGATAAGATTTGATGAGTAAATTTTTCCTAGAATAAGAAACAGTTTTAGAGACGAGAGATTTTATTATTATTATTATTATTATTATTATTATTATTATTATTATTATTATTATTATTATTATTATTATTATTATGGGGAGCGACTGACTTCTCCATAATGGTGTTAGAGAGCTATATGCAATAGTTGGGTATGTTTATTGTACTTAGAGATCTGTGTTTCCCAGAGACAACTCTATTCTGAGAGTTATTTTCAAGGTTGTGTGTGGCACGGGGGGATGGACAGGCGACCCACTAGTTTGTTGTGCTTAATATTAGTCTTTTGCTTCCTAATCCCTATCATTTCCTCTTCCTGATGAGGAGCAAGCACAATGACCTGAGAGAATGAAGCGTATATCATCCGCACCCCACCGCAAGGTTCAGTCTCTCTACCGAACGTTACAGGCTTTTCGTCTGTAGTGGAGACAGCGGTTTGGCAGGGAATTGGTCCTCTTCGGAGAAAATGGGATAATTTGGAGAGACGTCAGTCTGTCAGGAGACAGCGGCATCGCGTTGATTGACAGCTGACCACAGCCCAGCTCGTTCTGTTGTGTCTACATAAGTGTTATCTCAGGGCTCGGGATGTCGCATCTTGATGACAGAGCCACGCAGCCGCCAGGAATTACATATTTCCTCTCGGTTGCTGCTCGGTAAACGAAGCGTGTCTATTAAATTCTCATTGAGGATATTGTGGAAGAAAAATTATAAGTTCCGAGTGTTGTCCCTCTGGTAGTTGAAGGAGTGGTTATGGTGGTTGTAGGAGGGTCACTATGGTGGTTGCAGGAGGGTCACTATGGTGGTTGTAGGAGGGTCACTATGGTGGTTGTAGGAGTGGTTATGGTGGTTGTAGGAGGGTGACTATGGTGGTTTGTAGGAGGGTCACTATGGTGGTTGTAGGAGGGTCACTATGGTGGTTGAAGGAGGGTCACTATGGTGGTTGTAGGAGGGTCACTATGGTGGTTGTAGGAGTGGTTATGGTGGTTGTAGGAGGGTGACTATGGTGGTTTGTAGGAGGGTCACTATGGTGGTTGTAGGAGGGTCACTATGGTGGTTGAAGGAGGGTCACTATGGTGGTTGTAGGAGGGTCACTATGGTGGTTGTAGGAGGGTCACTATGGTGGTTGTAGGAGGGTCACTATGGTGGTTGTAGGAGGGTCACTATGGTGGTTGTAGGAGGGTCACTATGGTGGTTGTAGGAGTGGTTATGGTGGTTGTAGGAGGGTGACTATGGTGGTTTGTAGGAGGGTCACTATGGTGGTTGTAGGAGGGTCACTATGGTGGTTGAAGGAGGGTCACTATGGTGGTTGTAGGAGGGTCACTATGGTGGTTGTAGGAGGGTCACTATGGTGGTTGTAGGAGGGTCACTATGGTGGTTGTAGGAGGGTCACTATGGTGGTTGTAGGAGGGTCACTATGGTGGTTGTAGGAGGGTCGCTATGGTGGTTGTAGGAGGGTCGCTATGGTGGTTGTAGGAGGGTGACTATGGTGGTTGTAGGAGGGTCACTATGGTGGTTGAAGGAGGGTCACTGTGGTGGTTGTAGGAGGGTTACTATGGTGGTTGTAGGAGGGTCACTATGGTGGTTGTAGGAGGGTCACTATGGTGGTTGTAGAAGGGTCACTATAGTGGTTGAAGGAGGGTCACTATGGTGGTTGAAGGAGGGTCACTATGGTGGTTGTAGGAGGGTCACTATGGTGGTTGTAGGAGGGTCACTATGGTGGTTGAAGGAGGGTCACTATGGTTGTTGAAGGAGGGTCACTATGGTGGTTGTAGGAGGGTCACTATGGTGGCTGAAGGAGGGTCACTATGGTGGTTGTAGGAGGGTCACTATGGAGGTTGAAGGAGGGTCACTATTGTGGTTGAAGGAGGGTTACTATGGTGGTTGAAGGAGGGTCACTATGGTGGTTGTAGGAGGGTCACTATGGTGGTTGAAGGAGGGTCACTATGGTGGTTGTAGGAGGGTCACTATGGAGGTTGAAGGAGGGTCACTATTGTGGTTGAAGGAGGGTTACTATGGTGGTTGAAGGAGAGTCACTATGGTGGTTGTAGGAGGGTCACTATGGTGGTTGAAGGAGGGTCACTATGGTGGTTGTAGGAGGGTCACTATGGTGGTTGAAGGAGGGTCACTATGGTGGTTGTAGGAGGGTCACTATGGTGGTTGAAGGAGGGTCACTATGGTGGTTGTAGGAGGGTCACTATGGTGGTTGAAGGAGGGTCACTATGGTGGTTGAAGGAGGGTCACTATTGTGGTTGAAGGAGGGACACTATGGTGGTTGTAGGAGGGTCACTATGGTGGTTGTAGGAGGGTCACTATGGTGGTTGTAGGAGGGTCACTATGGTGGTTGTAGGAGGGTCACTGTGGTGGTTGTAGGAGGGTCACTATGGTGGTTGAAGGAGGGTCACTATGGTGGTTGTAGGAGGGTCACTATGGTGGTTGAAGGAGGGTCACTATTGTGGTTGAAGGAGGGTCACTATGGTGGTTGTAGGAGGGTTACTATGGTGGTTGAAGGAGGGTCACTATGGTGGTTGTAGGAGGGTCACTATGGTGGTTGAAGGAGGGTCACTATGGTGGTTGTAGGAGGGTCACTATTGTTGTTGAAGGAGGGACACTATGGTGGTTGTAGGAGGGTCACTATGGTGGTTGTAGGAGGGTCACTATGGTGGTTGTAGGAGGGTCACTATGGTGGTTGTAGGAGGGTCACTGTGGTGGTTGTAGGAGGGTCACTATGGTGGTTGAAGGAGGGTCACTATGGTGGTTGTAGGAGGGTCACTATGGTGGTTGAAGGAGGGTCACTATGGTGGTTGAAGGAGGGTCACTATAGTGGTTGTAAGAGGGTAACTATGGTGGTTGAAGGAGGGTCACTATGGTGGTTGTAGGAGGGTGACTATGGTGGTTGAAGGAGGGTTACTATGGTGGTTGAAGGAGGATCACTATGGTGGTTGTAGGAGGGTCACTATGGTGGTTGAAGGAGGGTCACTATGGTGGTTGTAGGAGGGTCACTATGGTGGTTGAAGGAGGGTCACTATGGTGATTGTAGGAGGGTCACTATGGTGGTTGAAGGAGGGTCACTATGGTGGTTGTAGGAGGGTCACTATGGTGGTTGAAGGAGGGTCACTATGGTGATTGTAGGAGGGTCACTATGGTGGTTGAAGGAGGGTCACTATGGTGGTTGTAGGAGGGTCACTATTGTGGTTGAAGGAGGGTCACTATGGTGGTTGTAGGAGGGTCACTATGGTGGTTGAAGGAGGGTCACTATGGTGGATGTAGGAGGGTCACTATGGTAGTTGTAAAAGGGTCACTATGGTGGTTGAAGGAGGGTCACTATGGTGGTTGAAGGAGGGTCACTATGGTGGATGTAGGAGGGTCACTATGGTAGTTGTAAAAGGGTCACTATGGTGGCTTTAAGAGGATCAATAGAGAAACACTGAGCGATAGTTGTGTAATGATACACCATCGTTCAGCAGAACCATCATTCCTCACACCAGTCAACCTGTATTCCAGTAGTTATGGGGATGGGATGACTTCATTTAGTAAATCCAGCCACGGGAGGCTCCTGAGAGGCTCTAATAAAGGACAAGGGAGGGGAAAATATGGGAATCTAATTATATGAAAACTGATTTGCCAGAACAATAAGAAAGTGGAGAGGAAGTTACAGGGAAGAAGGAGGGACATGAGAACACGTTTCTTCTGTGTCAAATCAAATAATTACAGATGTAAAGCTAATAATAACAGTCACACGAGACAAGATCTAATTAGCAAAATGTGTATGACTCATAACAGAAATTGAAGTGTAACGTGGCAATGGTTCCTACAGCTGCTGTGTTACGACTTTTCGTTACGTAACGTAAATAAAAATCCTGGTTCATGAAGGGTAAGTGACCTGCCTAGTCTAAGGGTATTTATATTACTTAAAATAGAAGAAACCACTCTAGGGCCAGCTTGTACCTTCATACTAATTATGAACCATAAATTTAAATGGTCAATGTATTATGAGAAAGGACAAAAAACTCACCTGTACAAAAATTTATTAATAGTACACAACATACAACCTATTACTCACATTAGCTCACTAGCACACTGCTACTATTGAGTTAAACACTATCATTTATAAACATGGAGGCTCCATGACACCCCTCCTTCCTCTCTGCAGCCTACACAACCTGCACAGGCTGTACCAGTACTCTCCCAAAATTTAATCAGGCCTCTGCACACTAGGCCTTTACAGGTAAACATGAGTGCACTTAGACTAATAAAATATCCTATCGTATAAACTTACAAAAAGAAAAAAAATCCCTACAAAAAACAAACCGTGACGTCTTAGTACATCTTGTTGCAGGTGCTGCGCTCTACAAACTGACATACACACTCACTTAACTCTTCTCTCCTGGCCACTGTGACTGACCAGGAATAATATGAGTCCGGTTTCAAAACTAATCACGGAAAATGACATTATGTATGGAACGTTATATGTATATATATATATGTATATATATATATGTATATATATATATATGTATATATATATATACATATATATATATACATATATATATATACATATATATATATACATATATATATACATATATATATACATATATACATATATATATACATATATATATATACATATATATATACATATATATATATACATATATATATATACATATATATATATACATACATATATATATATAATGTATATATGTATATATATATGTATATATATATAATGTATATATGTATATATATATGTATATGTATATATGTATATATATATGTATATATATGGGCCGCCAAGAGTACTTTGAGAGACAACACAATAAGTGTCCGGGGCCCAAGACTGTTCAACTGCCTCCCAGCATACATAAGGGGGATTACCAATAGACCCCTGACTGCCTTCAAGACGGCACTGGACAAGCACCTAAAGTCAATACCTGACCAACCGGGCTGTGGTTCGAACGTCAGTTTGCGTGCGACCGGCAGTAACAGCCTGGTTGATCAGACCCTGATCTACCATGAGGCTTGGTCTCAGACCGAGTCGCGGGGGTGTTGACCCCCGAAACCCTCTCCAGGTAAACTCCAGGTAAGGTACAGTTATGAGAAGTTGCAAGCTGAACGACAGACAGACAGAGGAATAAGGATTGTTGCTGAAGGAGACGCAGTCACATTACTGTTCTCATTTTAGATATTCACATAAAGATATCTTATAACGATTCAAAAAATGTTCTCCTTTTATGGTTTTCGTTTATGTTTTGAGAACGATTCTTCCAGACGGCTTGAGTTTTTCAAAAGTGATTTACTGTACCTAGCAGAAGTTCGTGCGGCTATTGGCAAGCGCAGTTACCTCATGGTTAATGTTATTTGACCAGTCCTGGCATATATAACAGTATGGAGCCTTATATACTGTCAGGAGGTGAGATGTAAGCCACTAGTAGAAGTATGAATGTAATCACTGAGAGGTCATGAACACTCCCACAGCCAACCATTCTCACTTCAAGAAGTTGTCCAAGGTGTTTTCTGTTCTGTACCAAGATACCATTGTGATGCAGTGTCTGACACAGAGAATGTTAATATTCACAAGATATACAGACAACCTTCAAAACTAGGGAGGCCAAGCCCATGATGACACTCTTCAGGTCACTTGTTCTATCTAGGCTGGAATATTGCTGCACTCTAACAGCACCTTTCAAGGCAGGTGAAATTGCCGACCTAGAAAATGTACAGAGAACTTTCACGGCGCGCATAACGGAGATAAAACACCTCAATTACTGGGAGCGCTTGAGGTTTCTAAACCTGTATTCCCTGGAACGCAGGAGGGAGAGATACATGATTATATACACCTGGAAAATCCTAGAGGGACTAGTACCGAACTTGCACACGAAAATCACTCACTACGAAAGCAAAAGACTTGGCAGACGATGCACCATCCCCCCAATGAAAAGCAGGGGTGTCACTAGCACGTTAAGAGACCATACAATAAGTGTCAGGGGCCCGAGACTGTTCAACTGCC